>NW_026970546.1:0-190000 GCF_028390025.1 Pseudophryne corroboree
ACTTTTTCAGGAGGCCACACCCACTTTTTCAGGAGCGCGCGCCTTCGGCGCGCGCATGGGGGAGGGGGGGGGGCACTTTTAAATTTTCTCGCTCAGGGTGCTAGTAGGCCTGGAGCCGGCCCTGCAGCTCAGATACAGTGCAGGTTACAATACAGCTCAGATACAGTGCAGGTTACATTACAGCTCAGATACAGTGCAGGTTACAATCAGCTCAGATACAGTGCAGGTTACAATACAGCTCAGATACAGTGCCAGGTTACAATACAGCTCAGATACAGTGCAGGTTACAATACAGCTCAGATACAGTGCAGGTTACAATACAGCTCAGATACAGTGCAGGTCAGATACAGTGCAGGTTACATTACAGCTCAGATACAGTGCAGGTTACAATACAGCTCAGATACAGTGCAGGTTACATTACAGCTCAGATACAGTGCAGGTTACATTACAGGTCAGATACAGTGCAGGTTACAATACAGCTCAGATACAGTGCAGGTTACATTACAGCTCAGATACAGTGCAGGGTACAATACAGGTCAGATACAGTGCAGGTTACAATACAGCTCAGATACAGTGCAGGTTACATTACAGCTAAGATACAGTGCAGGTTACATTACAGCTCAGATACAGTGCAGGTTACATTACAGCTCGGATACAGTGCAGGTTACATTACAGCTCAGATACAGTGCAGGGTACAATACAGCTCAGATACAGTGCAGGTTACATTACAGCTCAGATACAGTGCAGGTTACATTACAGCTCAGATACAGTGCAGGTTACATTACAGCTCAGATACAGTGCAGGTTACATTACAGCTCAGATACAGTGCAGGTTACATTACAGCTCAGATACAGTGCAGGTTACATTACAGCTCAGATACAGTGCAGGTTACATTACAGCTCAGATACAGTGCAGGTTACATTACAGCTCAGATACAGTGCAGGTTACAATACACCTCAGATACAGTGCAGGTTACAATACAGCTCAGATACAGTGCAGGTTACATTACAGCTCAGATACAGTGCAGGTTACATTACAGCTCAGATACAGTGCAGGTTACATTACAGCTCAGATACAGTGCAGGTTACAATACACCTCAGATACAGTGCAGGTTACATTACAGCTCAGATACAGTGCAGGTTACATTACAGCTCAGATACAGTGCAGGTTACAATACAGCTCAGATACAGTGCAGGTTACAATACAGGTCAGATACAGTGCAGGTTACATTACAGCTCAGATACAGTGCAGGTTACAATACACCTCAGATACAGTGCAGGTTACAATACAGCTCAGATACAGTGCAGGTTACATTACAGCTCAGATACAGTGCAGGTTACATTACAGCTCAGATACAGTGCAGGTTACATTACAGCTCAGATACAGTGCAGGTTACATTACAGCTCAGATACAGTGCAGGTTACAATACACCTCAGATACAGTGCAGGTTACATTACAGCTCGGATACAGTGCAGGTTACATTACAGCTCAGATACAGTGCAGGTTACATTACAGCTCAGATACAGTGCAGGTTACATTACAGCTCAGATACAGTGCAGGTTACATTACAGCTCAGATACAGTGCAGGTTACAATACAGCTCAGATACAGTGCAGGTTACATTACAGCTCAGATACAGTGCAGGTTACAATACAGCTCAGATACAGTGCAGGTTACATTACAGCTCAGATACAGTGCAGGTTACAATACAGCTCAGATACAGTGCAGGTTACAATACAGCTCAGATACAGTGCAGGTTACATTACAGCTCAGATACAGTGCAGGTTACATTACACCTCAGATACAGTGCAGGTTACATTACAGCTCAGATACAGTGCAGGTTACATTACACCTCAGATACAGTGCAGGTTACAATACAGCTCAGATACAGTGCAGGTTACATTACAGGTCAGATACAGTGCAGGTTACATTACAGGTCAGATACAGTGCAGGTTACAATACAGCTCAGATACAGTGCAGGTTACATTACAGGTCAGATACAGTGCAAGTTACATTACAGCTCAGATACAGTGCAGGTTACATTACAGGTCAGATACAGTGCAGGTTACATTACAGGTCAGATACAGTGCAGGTTACAATACAGCTCAGATACAGTGCAGGTTACATTACAGGTCAGATACAGTGCAGGTTACATTACAGGTCAGATACAGTGCAGGTTACAATACAGCTCAGATACAGTGCAGGTTACATTACAGCTCAGATACAGTGCAGGTTACATTACAGGTCAGATACAGTGCAAGTTACATTACAGCTCAGATACAGTGCAGGTTACATTACAGGTCAGATACAGTGCAGGTTACATTACAGGTCAGATACAGTGCAGGTTACAATACAGCTCAGATACAGTGCAGGTTACATTACAGGTCAGATACAGTGCAAGTTACATTACAGCTCAGATACAGTGCAGGTTACATTACACCTCAGATACAGTGCAGGTTACAATACAGCTCAGATACAGTGCAGGTTACATTACAGGTCAGATACAGTGCAGGTTACATTACAGCTCAGATACAGTGCAGGTTACATTACAGCTCAGATACAGTGCAGGTTACAATAAGCTCAGATACAGTGCAGGTTACATTACAGCTCAGATACAGTGCAGGTTACAATACAGCTCAGATACAGTGCAGGTTACATTACAGCTCAGATACAGTGCAGGTTACAATTAGAGATGAGCGGGTTCGGTTTCTCTGAATCCGAACCCGCCAGAACTTCATGTTTTTTTTCACGGGTCCGAGCGACTCGGATCTTCCCGCCTTGCTCGGTTAACCCGAGCGCGCCCGAACGTCATCATGACGCTGTCGGATTCTCGCGAGGCTCGGATTCTATCGCGAGACTCGGATTCTATATAAGGAGCCGCGCGTCGCCGCCATTTTCACACGTGCATTGAGATTGATAGGGAGAGGACGTGGCTGGCGTCCTCTCCATTTAGATTATAAGAGACTGAGAGAGATTTACTGGAGCTGACTAGGAGGAGTACTGTTACTGTAGAAGTGTAGAGACTGAGTGGAGAGAGTTTACTAGTGAGGACAGTGCAGTTTACTTTATAATCCGTTCTCTGCCTGAAAAAAGCGATACACAGCACACAGTGACTCAGTCACATACCATATCTGTGTGCACTGCTCAGGCTCAGGCCAGTGTGCTGCATCATCTATTATCTATATATAATATTATATATATCTGTCTGACTGCTCAGCTCACACAGCTTATAATTGTGGGGGAGACTGGGGAGCACTACTGCAGTGCCAGTTATAGGTTATAGCAGGAGCCAGGAGTACATAATATATTATATAGTGAGTGACCACCAGACACACAGTGCAGTTTATTTAATATATCCGTTCTCTGCCTGAAAAAAGCGATACACACAGTGACTCAGTCAGTCACATACCATATCTGTGTGCACTGCTCAGGCTCAGGCCAGTGTGCTGCATCATCTATTATCTATATATAATATTATATATATCTGTCTGACTGCTCAGCTCACACAGCTTATAATTGTGGGGAGACTGGGGAGCACTACTGCAGTGCCAGTTATAGGTTATAGCAGGAGCCAGGAGTACATAATATATTATATAGTGAGTGACCACCAGACACACAGTGCAGTTTATTTAATATATCCGTTCTCTGCCTGAAAAAAGCGATACACACAGTGACTCAGTCAGTCACATACCATATCTGTGTGCACTGCTCAGGCTCAGGCCAGTGTGCTGCATCATCTATATATATTATATATCTGTCTGACTGCTCAGCTCACACAGCTTATAATTGTGGGGAGACTGGGGAGCACTACTGCAGTGCCAGTTATAGGTTATAGCAGGAGCCAGGAGTACATAATATATTATATAGTGAGTGACCACCAGACACACAGTGCAGTTTATTTAATATATCCGTTCTCTGCCTGAAAAAAGCGATACACACAGTGACTCAGTCAGTCACATACCATATCTGTGTGCACTGCTCAGGCTCAGGCCAGTGTGCTGCATCATCTATTATCTATATATAATATTATATATATCTGTCTGACTGCTCAGCTCACACAGCTTATAATTGTGGGGGAGACTGGGGAGCACTACTGCAGTGCCAGTTATAGGTTATAGCAGGAGCCAGGAGTACATAATATATTATAGTGAGTGACCACCAGACACACAGTGCAGTTTATTTAATATATCCGTTCTCTGCCTGAAAAAAGCGATACACACAGTGACTCAGTCAGTCACATACCATATCTGTGTGCACTGCTCAGGCTCAGGCCAGTGTGCTGCATCATCTATTATCTATATATAATATTATATATATCTGTCTGACTGCTCAGCTCACACAGCTTATAATTGTGGGGGAGACTGGGGAGCACTACTGCAGTGCCAGTTATAGGTTATAGCAGGAGCCAGGAGTACATAATATATTATATAGTGAGTGACCACCAGACACACAGTGCAGTTTATTTAATATATCCGTTCTCTGCCTGAAAAAAGCGATACACACAGTGACTCAGTCAGTCACATACCATATCTGTGTGCACTGCTCAGGCTCAGGCCAGTGTGCTGCATCATCTATATATATTATATATCTGTCTGACTGCTCAGCTCACACAGCTTATAATTGTGGGGGAGACTGGGGAGCACTACTGCAGTGCCAGTTATAGGTTATAGCAGGAGCCAGGAGTACATATTATATTAAAATTAAACAGTGCACACTTTTGCTGCAGGAGTGCCACTGCCAGTGTGACTGACCAGTGACCTGACCACACTGACCACCAGTATAGTTAGTAGTATACTTATATTGTGATTGCCTGAAAAAGTTAAACACTCGTCGTGTGACTTCACTTGTGTGTTTTTTTTTTTTTTATTCTATAAAAATAAAACTCATTCTGCTGACAGACAGTGTCCAGCAGGTCCGTCATTATATAATATATAATATATACCTGTCCGGCTGCAGTAGTGATATATATATATTTTTTATATCATTTTATCATCCAGTCGCAGCAGACACAGTACGGTAGTTCACGGCTGTGGCTACCTCTGTGTCCTCTGCACTCGGCAGGCAGTCCGTCCATAATTGTAATACCACCTAACCGTGGATTTTTTTCATTCTTCTTTATACATACATAGTTACATAGACATCTTCTCTTTATCAACCAGTCTATATTAGCTGCAGACACAGTACAGTACGGTAGTTCACGGCTGTGGCTACCTCTGTGTCTGCACTCGGCAGGCAGTCCGTCCATAATTGTATACCACCTAACCGTGGTTTTTTTTCATTCTTCTTTATACATACATAGTTACATAGACATCTTCTCTTTATCAACCAGTCTATATTAGCTGCAGACACAGTACAGTACGGTAGTTCACGGCTGTGGCTACCTCTGTGTCTGCACTCGGCAGGCAGTCCGTCCATAATTGTATACCACCTAACCGTGGATTTTTTTCAGTCTTCTTTATACATACATAGTTACATAGACATCTTCTCTTTATCAACCAGTCTATATTAGCTGCAGACACAGTACAGTACGGTAGTTCACGGCTGTGGCTACCTCTGTGTCTGCAGTCGGCAGGCAGTCCATAATTGTATACTAGTATCCATCTCCATTGTTTACCTGAGGTGCCTTTTAGTTGTGCCTATTAAAATATGGAGAACAAAAATGTTGAGGTTCCAAAATTAGGGAAAGATCAAGATCCACTTCCACCTCGTGCTGAAGCTGCTGCCACTAGTCATGGCCGAGACGATGAAATGCCAGCAACGTCGTCTGCCAAGGCCGATGCCCAATGTCATAGTACAGAGCATGTCAAATCCAAAACACCAAATATCAGAAAAAAAAGGACTCCAAAACCTAAAATAAAATTGTCGGAGGAGAAGCGTAAACTTGCCAATATGCCATTTACCACACGGAGTGGCAAGGAACGGCTGAGGCCCTGGCCTATGTTCATGGCTAGTGGTTCAGCTTCACATGAGGATGGAAGCACTCAGCCTCTCGCTAGAAAAATGAAAAGACTCAAGCTGGCAAAAGCAGCACAGCAAAGAACTGTGCATTCTTCGAAATCCCAAATCCACAAGGAGAGTCCAATTGTGTCGGTTGCGATGCCTGACCTTCCCAACACTGGACGTGAAGAGCATGCGCCTTCCACCATTTGCACGCCCCCTGCAAGTGCTGGAAGGAGCACCCGCAGTCCAGTTCCTGATAGTCAGATTGAAGATGCAAGAAAAAAAGCAATTGTTTCCCCAGCACACTGAATGGATAACAGTAACCAGATATAAATCCCACATGATAATAGAATTCAGAGATCTTCGTTACACATATTTGCGCAAATGTGTGGTTAAGCCCCAAAGCCGCATCAAGGCCTCTCTGTATATTTGGGGTCCCTAGCGCTATATCTAGGTGCAGGGTGTGGCACCCCAAAACACCAGAATGAGCCAGAAAGCACAGCGTGACATACCAGTGTGAAAAAACTATAGTGTTAATAAATTAGTATTTAGGAAGCCGAAGCTATAGAGGGGGTGATACAAACATGAAATGTAATTAAAATAGAGAAATAGTGTTAGAAAATTAATAAGTGAAAAGTGTTAATAGAATGTAAAGGTATGCCACACTAAAGCCATCCAGCTCAGCCAGTCCAGAGGCACCACACCTCACACCTCCATTACCCCAATCTGGGTCTAATATTAACCAGCAAGGAGTCACATGATAATGGCTCCTTACTAAAATATGTCTAAGCTAAGAGCTACTTACCTTGGAGCAACCCCATAATGCTCCATGTGGCATGTCAGGGCCTGCACCTCCTCCTAATGCAGAAACCTCTCTGCCTCTCACAACATACATATAGATTGGTAAATGCTCAATTAGCTTAGTGATATCATTCAGGTGCTCGAAAGGAAGGGGTATTTCTGAGCAAGAAAAAAAAAAAAGCAATTGTTTCCCCAGCACACTGAATGGATAACAGTAACCAGATATAAATCCCACATGATAATAGAATTCAGAGATCTTCGTTACACATATTTGCGCAAATGTGTGGTTAAGCCCCAAAGCCGCATCAAGGCCTCTCTGTATATTTGGGGTCCCTAGCGCTATATCTAGGTGCAGGGTGTGGCACCCCAAAACACCAGAATGAGCCAGAAAGCACAGCGTGACATACCAGTGTGAAAAAACTATAGTGTTAATAAATTAGTATTTAGGAAGCCGAAGCTATAGAGGGGGTGATACAAACATGAAATGTAATTAAAATAGAGAAATAGTGTTAGAAAATTAATAAGTGAAAAGTGTTAATAGAATGTAAAGGTATGCCACACTAAAGCCATCCAGCTCAGCCAGTCCAGAGGCACCACACCTCACACCTCCATTACCCCAATCTGGGTCTAATATTAACCAGCAAGGAGTCACATGATAATGGCTCCTTACTAAAATATGTCTAAGCTAAGAGCTACTTACCTTGGAGCAACCCCATAATGCTCCATGTGGCATGTCAGGGCCTGCACCTCCTCCTAATGCAGAAACCTCTCTGCCTCTCACAACATACATATAGATTGGTAAATGCTCAATTAGCTTAGTGATATCATTCAGGTGCTCGAAAGGAAGGGGTATTTCTGAGCAAGAAAAAAAGCAATTGTTTCCCCAGCACACTGAATGGATAACAGTAACCAGATATAAATCCCACATGATAATAGAATTCAGAGATCTTCGTTACACATATTTGCGCAAATGTGTGGTTAAGCCCCAAAGCCGCATCAAGGCCTCTCTGTATATTTGGGGTCCCTAGCGCTATATCTAGGTGCAGGGTGTGGCACCCCAAGACACCAGAATGAGCCAGAAAGCACAGCGTGACATACCAGTGTGAAAAAACTATAGTGTTAATAAATTAGTATTTAGGAAGCCGAAGCTATAGAGGGGGTGATACAAACATGAAATGTAATTAAAATAGAGAAATAGTGTTAGAAAATTAATAAGTGAAAAGTGTTAATAGAATGTAAAGGTATGCCACGCTAAAGCCATCCAGCTCAGCCAGTCCAGAGGCACCACACCTCACACCTCCATTACCCCAATCTGGGTCTAATATTAACCAGCAAGGAGTCACATGATAATGGCTCCTTACTAAAATATGTCTGAGCTAAGAGCTACTTACCTTGGAGCAACCCCATAATGCTCCATGTGGCATGTCAGGGCCTGCACCTCCTCCTAATGCAGAAACCTCTCTGCCTCTCACAACATACATATAGATTGGTAAATGCTCAATTAGCTTAGTGATATCATTCAGGTGCTCGAAAGGAAGGGGTATTTCTGAGCAAGAAAAAAAGCAATTGTTTCCCCAGCACACTGAATGGATAACAGTAACCAGATATAAATCCCACATGATAATAGAATTCAGAGATCTTCGTTACACATATTTGCGCAAATGTGTGGTTAAGCCCCAAAGCCGCATCAAGGCCTCTCTGTATATTTGGGGTCCCTAGCGCTATATCTAGGTGCAGGGTGTGGCACCCCAAAACACCAGAATGAGCCAGAAAGCACAGCGTGACATACCAGTGTGAAAAAACTATAGTGTTAATAAATTAGTATTTAGGAAGCCGAAGCTATAGAGGGGGTGATACAAACATGAAATGTAATTAAAATAGAGAAATAGTGTTAGAAAATTAATAAGTGAAAAGTGTTAATAGAATGTAAAGGTATGCCACACTAAAGCCATCCAGCTCAGCCAGTCCAGAGGCACCACACCTCACACCTCCATTACCCCAATCTGGGTCTAATATTAACCAGCAAGGAGTCACATGATAATGGCTCCTTACTAAAATATGTCTAAGCTAAGAGCTACTTACCTTGGAGCAACCCCATAATGCTCCATGTGGCATGTCAGGGCCTGCACCTCCTCCTAATGCAGAAACCTCTCTGCCTCTCACAACATACATATAGATTGGTAAATGCTCAATTAGCTTAGTGATATCATTCAGGTGCTCGAAAGGAAGGGGTATTTCTGAGCAAGAAAAAAAGCAATTGTTTCCCCAGCACACTGAATGGATAACAGTAACCAGATATAAATCCCACATGATAATAGAATTCAGAGATCTTCGTTACACATATTTGCGCAAATGTGTGGTTAAGCCCCAAAGCCGCATCAAGGCCTCTCTGTATATTTGGGGTCCCTAGCGCTATATCTAGGTGCAGGGTGTGGCACCCCAAAACACCAGAATGAGCCAGAAAGCACAGCGTGACATACCAGTGTGAAAAAACTATAGTGTTAATAAATTAGTATTTAGGAAGCCGAAGCTATAGAGGGGGTGATACAAACATGAAATGTAATTAAAATAGAGAAATAGTGTTAGAAAATTAATAAGTGAAAAGTGTTAATAGAATGTAAAGGTATGCCACACTAAAGCCATCCAGCTCAGCCAGTCCAGAGGCACCACACCTCACACCTCCATTACCCCAATCTGGGTCTAATATTAACCAGCAAGGAGTCACATGATAATGGCTCCTTACTAAAATATGTCTAAGCTAAGAGCTACTTACCTTGGAGCAACCCCATAATGCTCCATGTGGCATGTCAGGGCCTGCACCTCCTCCTAATGCAGAAACCTCTCTGCCTCTCACAACATACATATAGATTGGTAAATGCTCAATTAGCTTAGTGATATCATTCAGGTGCTCGAAAGGAAGGGGTATTTCTGAGCAAGAAAAAAAGCAATTGTTTCCCCAGCACACTGAATGGATAACAGTAACCAGATATAAATCCCACATGATAATAGAATTCAGAGATCTTCGTTACACATATTTGCGCAAATGTGTGGTTAAGCCCCAAAGCCGCATCAAGGCCTCTCTGTATATTTTGGGTCCCTAGCGCTATATCTAGGTGCAGGGTGTGGCACCCCAAAACACCAGAATGAGCCAGAAAGCACAGCGTGACATACCAGTGTGAAAAAACTATAGTGTTAATAAATTAGTATTTAGGAAGCCGAAGCTATAGAGGGGGTGATACAAACATGAAATGTAATTAAAATAGAGAAATAGTGTTAGAAAATTAATAAGTGAAAAGTGTTAATAGAATGTAAAGGTATGCCACACTAAAGCCATCCAGCTCAGCCAGTCCAGAGGCACCACACCTCACACCTCCATTACCCCAATCTGGGTCTAATATTAACCAGCAAGGAGTCACATGATAATGGCTCCTTACTAAAATATGTCTAAGCTAAGAGCTACTTACCTTGGAGCAACCCCATAATGCTCCATGTGGCATGTCAGGGCCTGCACCTCCTCCTAATGCAGAAACCTCTCTGCCTCTCACAACATACATATAGATTGGTAAATGCTCAATTAGCTTAGTGATATCATTCAGGTGCTCGAAAGGAAGGGGTATTTCTGAGCAAGAAAAAAAGCAATTGTTTCCCCAACACACTGAATGGATAACAGTAACCAGATATAAATCCCACATGATAATAGAATTCAGAGATCTTCGTTACACATATTTGCGCAAATGTGTGGTTAAGCCCCAAAGCCGCATCAAGGCCTCTCTGTATATTTGGGGTCCCTAGCGCTATATCTAGGTGCAGGGTGTGGCACCCCAAAACACCAGAATGAGCCAGAAAGCACAGCGTGACATACCAGTGTGAAAAAACTATAGTGTTAATAAATTAGTATTTAGGAAGCCGAAGCTATAGAGGGGGTGATACAAACATGAAATGTAATTAAAATAGAGAAATAGTGTTAGAAAATTAATAAGTGAAAAGTGTTAATAGAATGTAAAGGTATGCCACACTAAAGCCATCCAGCTCAGCCAGTCCAGAGGCACCACACCTCACACCTCCATTACCCCAATCTGGGTCTAATATTAACCAGCAAGGAGTCACATGATAATGGCTCCTTACTAAAATATGTCTAAGCTAAGAGCTACTTACCTTGGAGCAACCCCATAATGCTCCATGTGGCATGTCAGGGCCTGCACCTCCTCCTAATGCAGAAACCTCTCTGCCTCTCACAACATACATATAGATTGGTAAATGCTCAATTAGCTTAGTGATATCATTCAGGTGCTCGAAAGGAAGGGGTATTTCTGAGCAAGAAAAAAAGCAATTGTTTCCCCAGCACACTGAATGGATAACAGTAACCAGATATAAATCCCACATGATAATAGAATTCAGAGATCTTCGTTACACATATTTGCGCAAATGTGTGGTTAAGCCCCAAAGCCGCATCAAGGCCTCTCTGTATATTTGGGGTCCCTAGCGCTATATCTAGGTGCAGGGTGTGGCACCCCAAAACACCAGAATGAGCCAGAAAGCACAGCGTGACATACCAGTGTGAAAAAACTATAGTGTTAATAAATTAGTATTTAGGAAGCCGAAGCTATAGAGGGGGTGATACAAACATGAAATGTAATTAAAATAGAGAAATAGTGTTAGAAAATTAATAAGTGAAAAGTGTTAATAGAATGTAAAGGTATGCCACACTAAAGCCATCCAGCTCAGCCAGTCCAGAGGCACCACACCTCACACCTCCATTACCCCAATCTGGGTCTAATATTAACCAGCAAGGAGTCACATGATAATGGCTCCTTACTAAAATATGTCTAAGCTAAGAGCTACTTACCTTGGAGCAACCCCATAATGCTCCATGTGGCATGTCAGGGCCTGCACCTCCTCCTAATGCAGAAACCTCTCTGCCTCTCACAACATACATATAGATTGGTAAATGCTCAATTAGCTTAGTGATATCATTCAGGTGCTCGAAAGGAAGGGGTATTTCTGAGCAAGAAAAAAAGCAATTGTTTCCCCAGCACACTGAATGGATAACAGTAACCAGATATAAATCCCACATGATAATAGAATTCAGAGATCTTCGTGCTTTCTGGCTCATTCTGGTGTTTTGGGGTGCCACACCCTGCACCTAGATATAGCGCTAGGGACCCCAAATATACAGAGAGGCCTTGATGCGGCTTTGGGGCTTAACCACACATTTGCGCAAATATGTGTAACGAAGATCTCTGAATTCTATTATCATGTGGGATTTATATCTGGTTACTGTTATCCATTCAGTGTGCTGGGGAAACAATTGCTTTTTTTCTTGCTCAGAAATACCCCTTCCTTTCGAGCACCTGAATGATATCACTAAGCTAATTGAGCATTTACCAATCTATATGTATGTTGTGAGAGGCAGAGAGGTTTCTGCATTAGGAGGAGGTGCAGGCCCTGACATGCCACATGGAGCATTATGGGGTTGCTCCAAGGTAAGTAGCTCTTAGCTTAGACATATTTTAGCAAGGAGCCATTATCATGTGACTCCTTGCTGGTTAATATTAGACCCAGATTGGGGTAATGGAGGTGTGAGGTGTGGTGCCTCTGGACTGGCTGAGCTGGATGGCTTTAGTGTGGCATACCTTTACATTCTATTAACACTTTTCACTTATTAATTTTCTAACACTATTTCTCTATTTTAATTACATTTCATGTTTGTATCACCCCCTCTATAGCTTCGGCTTCCTAAATACTAATTTATTAACACTATAGTTTTTTCACACTGGTATGTCACGCTGTGCTTTCTGGCTCATTCTGGTGTTTTGGGGTGCCACACCCTGCACCTAGATATAGCGCTAGGGACCCCAAATATACAGAGAGGCCTTGATGCGGCTTTGGGGCTTAACCACACATTTGCGCAAATATGTGTAACGAAGATCTCTGAATTCTATTATCATGTGGGATTTATATCTGGTTACTGTTATCCATTCAGTGTGCTGGGGAAACAATTGCTTTTTTTCTTGCTCAGAAATACCCCTTCCTTTCGAGCACCTGAATGATATCACTAAGCTAATTGAGCATTTACCAATCTATATGTAAGTCAGATTGAAGATGTCAGTGTTGAAGTACACCAGGATGAGGAGGATATGGGTGTTGCTGGCGCTGGGGAGGAAATTGACCAGGAGGATTCTGATGGTGAGGTGGTTTGTTTAAGTCAGGCACCCGGGGAGACACCTGTTGTCCGTGGGAGGAATATGGCCGTTGACATGCCAGGTGAAAATACCAAAAAAATCAGCTCTTCGGTGTGGAGGTATTTCACCAGAAATGCGGACAACAGGTGTCAAGCCGTGTGTTCCCTTTGTCAAGCTGTAATAAGTAGGGGTAAGGACGTTAACCACCTCGGAACATCCTCCCTTATACGTCACCTGCAGCGCATTCATAATAAGTCAGTGACAAGTTCAAAAACTTTGGGTGACAGCGGAAGCAGTCCACTGACCAGTAAATCCCTTCCTCTTGTAACCAAGCTCACGCAAACCACCCCACCAACTCCCTCAGTGTCAATTTCCTCCTTCCCCAGGAATGCCAATAGTCCTGCAGGCCATGTCACTGGCAATTCTGACGAGTCCTCTCCTGCCTGGGATTCCTCCGATGCATCCTTGCGTGTAACGCCTACTGCTGCTGGCGCTGCTGTTGTTGCCGCTGGGAGTCGATGGTCATCCCAGAGGAGAAGTCGTAAGCCCACTTGTACTACTTCCAGTAAGCAATTGACTGTTCAACAGTCCTTTGCGAGGAAGATGAAATATCACAGCAGTCATCCTACTGCAAAGCGGATAACTGAGGCCTTGACAACTATGTTGGTGTTAGACGTGCGTCCGGTATCCGCCGTTAGTTCACAGGGAACTAGACAATTTATTGAGGCAGTGTGCCCCCATTACCAAATACCATCTAGGTTCCACTTCTCTAGGCAGGCGATACCGAGAATGTACACGGACGTCAGAAAAAGACTCACCAGTGTCCTAAAAAATGCAGTTGTACCCAATGTCCACTTAACCACGGACATGTGGACAAGTGGAGCAGGGCAGGGTCAGGACTATATGACTGTGACAGCCCACTGGGTAGATGTATGGACTCCCGCCGCAAGAACAGCAGCGGCGGCACCAGTAGCAGCATCTCGCAAACGCCAACTCTTTCCTAGGCAGGCTACGCTTTGTATCACCGGTTTCCAGAATACGCACACAGCTGAAAACCTCTTACGGCAACTGAGGAAGATCATCGCGGAATGGCTTACCCCAATTGGACTCTCCTGTGGATTTGTGGCATCGGACAACGCCAGCAATATTGTGTGTGCATTAAATATGGGCAAATTCCAGCACGTCCCATGTTTTGCACATACCTTGAATTTGGTGGTGCAGAATTTTTTTAAAAACGGCAGGGGCGTGCAAGAGATGCTGTCGGTGGCCAGAAGAATTGCGGGACACTTTCGGCGTACAGGCACCACGTACAGAAGACTGGAGCACCACCAAAAACTACTGAACCTGCCCTGCCATCATCTGAAGCAAGAAGTGGTAACGAGGTGGAATTCAACCCTCTATATGCTTCAGAGGTTGGAGGAGCAGCAAAAGGCCATTCAAGCCTATACAATTGAGCACGATATAGGAGGTGGAATGCACCTGTCTCAAGTGCAGTGGAGAATGATTTCAACGTTGTGCAAGGTTCTGATGCCCTTTGAACTTGCCACACGTGAAGTCAGTTCAGACACTGCCAGCCTGAGTCAGGTCATTCCCCTCATCAGGCTTTTGCAGAAGAAGCTGGAGGCATTGAAGAAGGAGCTAAAAGGGAGCGATTCCGCTAGGCATGTGGGACTTGTGGATGCAGCCCTTAATTCGCTTAACAAGGATTCACGGGTGGTCAATCTGTTGAAATCAGAGCACTACATTTTGGCCACCGTGCTCGATCCTAGATTTAAAGCCTACCTTGGATCTCTCTTTCCGGCAGACACAAGTCTGCTGGGGTTGAAAGACCTGCTGGTGACAAAATTGTCAAGTCAAGCGGAACGCGACCTGTCAACATCTCCTCCTTCACATTCTCCCGCAACTGGGGGTGCGAGGAAAAGGCTCAGAATTCCGAGCCCACCCGCTGGCGGTGATGCAGGGCAGTCTGGAGCGACTGCTGATGCTGACATCTGGTCCGGACTGAAGGACCTGACAACGATTACGGACATGTCGTCTACTGTCACTGCATATGATTCTCTCAACATTGATAGAATGGTGGAGGATTATATGAGTGACCGCATCCAAGTAGGCACGTCACACAGTCCGTACTTATACTGGCAGGAAAAAGAGGCAATTTGGAGGCCCTTGCACAAACTGGCTTTATTCTACCTAAGTTGCCCTCCCACAAGTGTGTACTCCGAAAGAGTGTTTAGTGCCGCCGCTCACCTTGTCAGCTATCGGCGTACGAGGTTACATCCAGAAAATGTGGAGAAGATGATGTTCATTAAAATGAATTATAATCAATTCCTCCGCGGAGACATTGACCAGCAGCAATTGCCTCCACAAAGTACACAGGGAGCTGAGATGGTGGATTCCAGTGGGGACGAATTGATAATCTGTGAGGAGGGGGATGTACACGGTGATATATCGGAGGGTGAAGATGAGGTGGACATCTTGCCTCTGTAGAGCCAGTTTGTGCAAGGAGAGATTAATTGCTTCTTTTTTGGTGGGGGTCCAAACCAACCCGTCATATCAGTCACAGTCGTGTGGCAGACCCTGTCACTGAAATGATGGGTTGGTTAAAGTGTGCATGTCCTGTTTTGTTTATACAACATAAGGGTGGGTGGGAGGGCCCAAGGACAATTCCATCTTGCACCTCTTTTTTCTTTTCTTTTTCTTTGCATCATGTGCTGATTGGGGAGGGTTTTTTGGAAGGGACATCCTGCGTGACACTGCAGTGCCACTCCTAGATGGGCCCGGTGTTTGTGTCGGCCACTAGGGTCGCTAATCTTACTCACACAGTCAGCTACCTCATTGCGCCTCTTTTTTTCTTTGCGTCATGTGCTGTTTGGGGAGGGTTTTTTGGAAGGGACATCCTGCGTGACACTGCAGTGCCACTCCTAGATGGGCCCGGTGTTTGTGTCGGCCACTAGGGTCGCTAATCTTACTCACACAGCTACCTCATTGCGCCTCTTTTTTTCTTTGCGTCATGTGCTGTTTGGGGAGGGTTTTTTGGAAGGGCCATCCTGCGTGACACTGCAGTGCCACTCCTAGATGGGCCCGGTGTTTGTGTCGGCCACTAGGGTCGCTAATCTTACTCACACAGCTACCTCATTGCGCCTCTTTTTTTCTTTGCGTCATGTGCTGTTTGGGGAGGGTTTTTTGGAAGGGCCATCCTGCGTGACACTGCAGTGCCACTCCTAGATGGGCCCGGTGTTTGTGTCGGCCACTAGGGTCGCTAATCTTACTCACACAGCTACCTCATTGCGCCTCTTTTTTTCTTTGCGTCATGTGCTGTTTGGGGAGGGTTTTTTGGAAGGGACATCCTGCGTGACACTGCAGTGCCACTCCTAGATGGGCCCGGTGTTTGTGTCGGCCACTAGGGTCGCTTATCTTACTCACACAGCGACCTCGGTGCAAATTTTAGGACTAAAAATAATATTGTGAGGTGTGAGGTATTCAGAATAGACTGAAAATGAGTGTAAATTATGGGTTTTGAGGTTAATAATACTTTGGGATCAAAATGACCCCCAAATTCTATGATTTAAGCTGTTTTTTAGTGTTTTTTGAAAAAAACACCCGAATCCAAAACACACCCGAATCCGACAAAAAAAATTCGGTGAGGTTTTGCCAAAACGCGTTCGAACCCAAAACACGGCCGCGGAACCGAACCCAAAACCAAAACACAAAACCCGAAAAATTTCAGGCGCTCATCTCTAATTGTAACCTGCACTGTATCTGAGCTGTATTGTAACTAGAGATGAGCGCCTGAAATTTTTAGTCCTAAAATTTGCACCGAGGTCGCTGTGTGAGTAAGATAAGCGACCCTAGTGGCCGACACAAACACCGGGCCCATCTAGGAGTGGCACTGCAGTGTCACGCAGGATGTCCCTTCCAAAAAACCCTCCCCAATCAGCACATGATGCAAAGAAAAAGAAAAGAAAAAAGAGGTGCAAGATGGAATTGTCCTTGGGCCCTCCCACCCACCCTTATGTTGTATAAACAAAACAGGACATGCACACTTTAACCAACCCATCATTTCAGTGACAGGGTCTGCCACACGACTGTGACTGATATGACGGGTTGGTTTGGACCCCCCCCAAAAAAGAAGCAATTAATCTCTCCTTGCACAAACTGGCTCTACAGAGGCAAGATGTCCACCTCATCTTCACCCTCCGATATATCACCGTGTACATCCCCCTCCTCACAGATTATCAATTCGTCCCCACTGGAATCCACCATCTCAGCTCCCTGTGTA
Organism: Pseudophryne corroboree; assembly: GCF_028390025.1. NCBI lineage: Eukaryota > Metazoa > Chordata > Amphibia > Anura > Myobatrachidae > Pseudophryne > Pseudophryne corroboree. The sequence goes on from NW_026970546.1 coordinate 17,202, forward strand.
CTTTGTGGAGGCAATTGCTGCTGGTCAATGTCTCCGCGGAGGAATTGATTATAATTCATTTTAATGAACATCATCTTCTCCACATTTTCTGGATGTAACCTCGTACGCCGATTGCTGACAAGGTGAGCGGCGGCACTAAACACTCTTTCGGAGTACACACTTGTGGGAGGGCAACTTAGGTAGAATAAAGCCAGTTTGTGCAAGGGCCTCCAAAATGCCTCTTTTTCCTGCCAGTATAAGTACGGACTGTGTGACGTGCCTACTTGGATGCGGTCACTCATATAATCCTCCACCATTCTATCAATGTTGAGAGAATCATATGCAGTGACAGTAGACGACATGTCCGTAATCGTTGTCAGGTCCTTCAGTCCGGACCAGATGTCAGCATCAGCAGTCACTCCAGACTGCCCTGCATCACCGCCAGCGGGTGGGCTCGGAATTCTGAGCCTTTTCCTCGCACCCCCAGTTGCGGGAGAATGTGAAGGAGGAGATGTTGACAGGTCGCGTTCCGCTTGACTTGACAATTTTGTCACCAGCAGGTCTTTCAACCCCAGCAGACTTGTGTCTGCCGGAAAGAGAGATCCAAGGTAGGCTTTAAATCTAGGATCGAGCACGGTGGCCAAAATGTAGTGCTCTGATTTCAACAGATTGACCACCCGTGAATCCTTGTTAAGCGAATTAAGGGCTGCATCCACAAGTCCCACATGCCTAGCGGAATCGCTCCCTTTTAGCTCCTTCTTCAATGCCTCCAGCTTCTTCTGCAAAAGCCTGATGAGGGGAATGACCTGACTCAGGCTGGCAGTGTCTGAACTGACTTCACGTGTGGCAAGTTCAAAGGGCATCAGAACCTTGCACAACGTTGAAATCATTCTCCACTGCACTTGAGACAGGTGCATTCCACCTCCTATATCGTGCTCAATTGTATAGGCTTGAATGGCCTTTTGCTGCTCCTCCAACCTCTGAAGCATATAGAGGGTTGAATTCCACCTCGTTACCACTTCTTGCTTCAGATGATGGCAGGGCAGGTTCAGTAGTTTTTGGTGGTGCTCCAGTCTTCTGTACGTGGTGCCTGTACGCCGAAAGTGTCCCGCAATTTTTCTGGCCACCGACAGCATCTCTTGCACGCCCCTGTCGTTTTTTAAAAAATTCTGCACCACCAAATTCAAGGTATGTGCAAAACATGGGACGTGCTGGAATTTGCCCATATTTAATGCACACACAATATTGCTGGCGTTGTCCGATGCCACAAATCCACAGGAGAGTCCAATTGGGGTAAGCCATTCCGCGATGATCTTCCTCAGTTGCCGTAAGAGGTTTTCAGCTGTGTGCGTATTCTGGAAAGCGGTGATACAAAGCGTAGCCTGCCTAGGAAAGAGTTGGCGTTTGCGAGATGCTGCTACTGGTGCCGCCGCTGCTGTTCTTGCGGCGGGAGTCCATACATCTACCCAGTGGGCTGTCACAGTCATATAGTCCTGACCCTGCCCTGCTCCACTTGTCCACATGTCCGTGGTTAAGTGGACATTGGGTACAACTGCATTTTTTAGGACACTGGTGAGTCTTTTTCTGACGTCCGTGTACATTCTCGGTATCGCCTGCCTAGAGAAGTGGAACCTAGATGGTATTTGGTAACGGGGGCACACTGCCTCAATAAATTGTCTAGTTCCCTGTGAACTAACGGCGGATACCGGACGCACGTCTAACACCAACATAGTTGTCAAGGCCTCAGTTATCCGCTTTGCAGCAGGATGACTGCTGTGATATTTCATCTTCCTCGCAAAGGACTGTTGAACAGTCAATTGCTTACTGGAAGTAGTACAAGTGGGCTTACGACTTCCCCTCTGGGATGACCATCGACTCCCAGCGGCAACAACAGCAGCGCCAGCAGCAGTAGGCGTTACACGCAAGGATGCATCGGAGGAATCCCAGGCAGGAGAGGAATCGTCAGAATTGCCAGTGACATGGCCTGCAGGACTATTGGCATTCCTGGGGAAGGAGGAAATTGACACTGAGGGAGTTGGTGGGGTGGTTTGCGTGAGCTTGGTTACAAGAGGAAGGGATTTACTGGTCAGTGGACTGCTTCCGCTGTCACCCAAAGTTTTTGAACTTGTCACTGACTTATTATGAATGCGCTGCAGGTGACGTATAAGGGAGGATGTTCCGAGGTGGTTAACGTCCTTACCCCTACTTATTACAGCTTGACAAAGGGAACACACGGCTTGACACCTGTTGTCCGCATTTCTGGTGAAATACCTCCACACCGAAGAGCTGATTTTTTTGGTATTTTCACCTGGCATGTCAACGGCCATATTCCTCCCACGGACAACAGGTGTCTCCCCGGGTGCCTGACTTAAACAAACCACCTCACAATCAGAATCCTCCTGGTCAATTTCCTCCCCAGCGCCAGCAACACCCATATCCTCCTCATCCTGGTGTACTTCAACACTGACATCTTCAATCTGACTATCAGGAACTGGACTGCGGGTGCTCCTTCCAGCACTTGCAGGGGGCGTGCAAATGGTGGAAGGCGCATGCTCTTCACGTCCAGTGTTGGGAAGGTCAGGCATCGCAACCGACACAATTGGACTCTCCTTGTGGATTTGGGATTTCGAAGAATGCACAGTTCTTTGCTGTGCTGCTTTTGCCAGCTTGAGTCTTTTCATTTTTCTAGCGAGAGGCTGAGTGCTTCCATCCTCATGTGAAGCTGAACCACTAGCCATGAACATAGGCCAGGGCCTCAGCCGTTCCTTGCCACTCCGTGTGGTAAATGGCATATTGGCAAGTTTACGCTTCTCCTCCGACAATTTTATTTTAGGTTTTGGAGTCCTTTTTTTTCTGATATTTGGTGTTTTGGATTTGACATGCTCTGTACTATGACATTGGGCATCGGCCTTGGCAGACGACGTTGCTGGCATTTCATCGTCTCGGCCATGACTAGTGGCAGCAGCTTCAGCACGAGGTGGAAGTGGATCTTGATCTTTCCCTAATTTTGGAACCTCAACATTTTTGTTCTCCATATTTTAATAGGCACAACTAAAAGGCACCTCAGGTAAACAATGGAGATGGATACTAGTATACAATTATGGACTGCCTGCCGAGTGCAGACACAGAGGTAGCCACAGCCGTGAACTACCGTACTGTACTGTGTCTGCTGCTAATATAGACTGGTTGATAAAGAGAAGATGTCTATGTAACTATGTATGCATAAAGAAGAAAGAAAAAAAAACCACGGTTAGGTGGTATACAATTATGGACGGACTGCCTGCCGAGTGCAGACACAGAGGTAGCCACAGCCGTGAACTACCGTACTGTACTGTGTCTGCTGCTAATATAGACTGGTTGATAAAGAGATGTCTATGTAACTATGTATGTATAAAGAAGAAAGAAAAAAAAACCACGGTTAGGTGGTATACAATTATGGACGGACTGCCTGCCGAGTGCAGACACAGAGGTAGCCACAGCCGTGAACTACCGTACTGTACTGTGTCTGCTGCTAATATAGACTGGTTGATAAAGAGATGTCTATGTAACTATGTATGTATAAAGAAGAAAGAAAAAAAAACCACGGTTAGGTGGTATACAATTATGGACGGACTGCCTGCCGAGTGCAGACACAGAGGTAGCCACAGCCGTGAACTACCGTACTGTACTGTGTCTGCTGCTAATATAGACTGGTTGATAAAGAGATGTCTATGTAACTATGTATGTATAAAGAAGAAAGAAAAAAAAAAACCACGGTTAGGTGGTATACAATTATGGACGGACTGCCTGCCGAGTGCAGACACAGAGGTAGCCACAGCCGTGAACTACCGTACTGTACTGTGTCTGCTGCTAATATAGACTGGTTGATAAAGAGATGTCTATGTAACTATGTATGTATAAAGAAGAAAGAAAAAAAAACTACGGTTAGGTGGTATACAATTATGGACGGACTGCCTGCCAAGTGCAGACACAGAGGTAGCCACAGCCGTGAACTACCGTACTGTACTGTGTCTGCTGCTAATATAGACTGGTTGATAAAGAGATGTCGTAGTAGTATGTATGTATAAAGAAGAAAAAAAAACCACGGTTAGGTGGTATACAATTATGGACGGACTGCCTGCCGAGTGCAGACACAGAGGTAGCCACAGCCGTGAACTACCGTACTGTGTCTGCTGCGACTGGATGATAAATGATATAAAAAATATATATATATCACTACTGCAGCCGGACAGGTATATATTATATATTATATAATGACGGACCTGCTGGACACTGTCTGTCAGCAGAATGAGTTTTATTTTTATAGAATAAAAAAAACAACAACACACAAGTGAAGTCACACGACGAGTGTTTAACTTTTTCAGGCAATCACAATATAAGTATACTACTAACTATACTGGTGGTCAGTGTGGTCAGGTCACTGGTCAGTCACACTGGCAGTGGCACTCCTGCAGCAAAAGTGTGCACTGTTTAATTTTAATATAATATTATGTACTCCTGGCTCCTGCTATAACCTATAACTGGCACTGCAGTGCTCCCCAGTCTCCCCCACAATTATAAGCTGTGTGAGCTGAGCAGTCAGACAGATATATAATATATATAGATGATGCAGCACACTGGGCTGAGCCTGAGCAGTGCACACAGATATGGTATGTGACTGAGTCACTGTGTGTATCGCTTTTTTCAGGCAGAGAACGGATATATTAAATAAACTGCACTGTCTGGTGGTCACTCACTAGTAAACTCTCTGCACTCTCTACACTTCTACAGTACTCCTCCTAGTCCTAAGCTCCAGTAAATCTCTCTCTCTTATAATCTAAATGGAGAGGACGCCAGCCACGTCCTCTCCCTATCAATCTCAATGCACGTGTGAAAATGGCGGCGACGCGCGGCTCCTTATATAGAATCCGAGTCTCGCGATAGAATCCGAGCCTCGCGAGAATCCGACAGCGTCATGATGACGTTCGGGCGCGCTCGGGTTAACCGAGCAAGGCGGGAAGATCCGAGTCGCTCGGACCCGTGAAAAAAAACATGAAGTTCTGGCGGGTTCGGATTCAGAGAAACCGAACCCGCTCATCTCTAGTTACATTACAGCTCAGATACAGTGCAGGTTACAATACAGCTCAGATACAGTGCAGGTTACATTACAGCTCAGATACAGTGCAGGTTACAATACAGCTCAGATACAGTGCAGGTTACAATACAGCTCAGATACAGTGCAGGTTACATTACAGCTCAGATACAGTGCAGGTTACATTACAGCTCAGATACAGTGCAGGTTACATTACAGCTCAGATACAGTGCAGGTTACAATACAGCTCAGATACAGTGCAGGTTACAATACAGCTCAGATACAGTGCAGGTTACATTACAGCTCAGATACAGTGCAGGTTACATTACTGCTCAGATACAGTGCAGGTTACATTACACCTCAGATACAGTGCAGGTTACATTACAGCTCAGATACAGTGCAGGTTACATTACAGCTCAGATACAGTGCAGGTTACAATACAGCTCAGATACAGTGCAGGTTACAATACAGGTCAGATACAGTGCAGGTTACATTACAGCTCAGATACAGTGCAGGTTACATTACAGCTCAGATACAGTGCAGGTTACAATACAGCTCAGATACAGTGCAGGTTACATTACAGCTCAGATACAGTGCAGGTTACATTACAGCTCAGATACAGTGCAGGTAACATTACACCTCAGATACAGTGCAGGTTACAATACAGCTCAGATACAGTGCAGGTTACATTACAGCTCAGATACAGTGCAGGTTACATTACAGCTCAGATACAGTGCAGGTTACATTACAGCTCAGATACAGTGCAGGTTACATTACAGCTCAGATACAGTGCAGGTTACAATACAGCTCAGATACAGTGCAGGTTACATTACAGCTCAGATACAGTGCAGGTTACATTACAGCTCAGATACAGTGCAGGTTACATTACAGCTCAGATACAGTGCAGGTTACATTACAGCTCAGATACAGTGCAGGTTACAATACAGCTCAGATACAGTGCAGGTTACATTACAGCTCAGATACAGTGCAGGTTACAATACAGCTCAGATACAGTGCAGGTTACATTACAGCTCAGATACAGTGCAGGTTACAATACAGCTCAGATACAGTGCAGGTTACAATACAGCTCAGATACAGTGCAGGTTACAATACAGCTCAGATACAGTGCAGGTTACATTACAGCTCAGATACAGTGCAGGTTACATTACAGCTCAGATACAGTGCAGGTTACAATACAGCTCAGATACAGTGCAGGTTACATTACAGCTCAGATACAGTGCAGGTTACAATACAGCTCAGATACAGTGCAGGTTACAATACAGCTCAGATACAGTGCAGGTTACAATACAGCTCAGATACAGTGCAGGTTACATTACAGCTCAGATACAGTGCAGGTTACATTACAGCTCAGATACAGTGCAGGTTACAATACAGCTCAGATACAGTGCAGGTTACAATACAGCTCAGATACAGTGCAGGTTACAATACAGCTCAGATACAGTGCAGGTTACAATACAGCTCAGATACAGTGCAAGTTACAATACAGCTCAGATACAGTGCAGGTTACATTACACCTCAGATACAGTGCAGGTTACAATACAGCTCAGATACAGTGCAGGTTACATTACAGGTCAGATACAGTGCAGGTTACATTACAGCTCAGATACAGTGCAGGTTACATTACAGCTCAGATACAGTGCAGGTTACATTACAGCTCAGATACAGTGCAGGTTACATTACAGCTCAGATACAGTGCAGGTTACATTACAGCTCAGATACAGTGCAGGTTACATTACAGCTCAGATACAGTGCAGGTTACAATACAGCTCAGATACAGTGCAGGTTACAATACAGCTCAGATACAGTGCAAGTTACAATACAGCTCAGATACAGTGCAGGTTACATTACAGCTCAGATACAGTGCAGGTTACATTACAGCTCAGATACAGTGCAGGTTACAATACAGCTCAGATACAGTGCAGGTTACAATACAGCTCAGATACAGTGCAGGTTACAATACAGCTCAGATACAGTGCAGGTTACAATACAGCTCAGATACAGTGCAAGTTACAATACAGCTCAGATACAGTGCAGGTTACATTACACCTCAGATACAGTGCAGGTTACAATACAGCTCAGATACAGTGCAGGTTACATTACAGGTCAGATACAGTGCAGGTTACATTACAGCTCAGATACAGTGCAGGTTACATTACAGCTCAGATACAGTGCAGGTTACATTACAGCTCAGATACAGTGCAGGTTACAATACAGCTCAGATACAGTGCAGGTTACATTACAGCTCAGATACAGTGCAGGTTACAATACAGCTCAGATACAGTGCAGGTTACATTACTGCTCAGATACAGTGCAGGTTACAATACAGCTCAGATACAGTGCAGGTTACATTACAGCTCAGATACAGTGCAGGTTACATTACAGCTCAGATACAGTGCAGGTTACAATACAGCTCAGATACAGTGCAGGTTACATTACAGCTCAGATACAGTGCAGGTTACAATACAGCTCAGATACAGTGCAGGTTACATTACAGCTCAGATACAGTGCAGGTTACATTACAGCTCAGATACAGTGCAGGTTACAATACAGCTCAGATACAGTGCAGGTTACATTACAGCTCAGATACAGTGCAGGTTACAATACAGCTCAGATACAGTGCAGGTTACATTACACCTCAGATACAGTGCAGGTTACAATACAGCTCAGATACAGTGCAGGTTACATTACAGGTCAGATACAGTGCAGGTTACAATACAGCTCAGATACAGTGCAGGTTACATTACACCTCAGATACAGTGCAGGTTACAATACAGCTCAGATACAGTGCAGGTTACATTACAGCTCAGATACAGTGCAGGTTACATTACAGCTCAGATACAGTGCAGGTTACAATACAGCTCAGATACAGTGCAGGTTACAATACAGCTCAGATACAGTGCAGGTTACATTACAGCTCAGATACAGTGCAGGTTACAATACAGCTCAGATACAGTGCAGGTTACAATACAGCTCAGATACAGTGCAGGTTACATTACAGCTCAGATACAGTGCAGGTTACATTACAGCTCAGATACAGTGCAGGTTACAATACAGCTCAGATACAGTGCAGGTTACATTACAGCTCAGATACAGTGCAGGTTACATTACAGCTCAGATACAGTGCAGGTTACAATACAGCTCAGATACAGTGCAGGTTACATTACAGCTCAGATACAGTGCAGGTTACAATACAGCTCAGATACAGTGCAGGTTACATTACAGCTCAGATACAGTGCAGGTTACATTACAGCTCAGATACAGTGCAGGTTACAATACAGCTCAGATACAGTGCAGGTTACATTACAGCTCAGATACAGTGCAGGTTACAATACAGCTCAGATACAGTGCAGGTTACAATACAGCTCAGATACAGTGCAGGTTACAATACAGCTCAGATACAGTGCAGGTTACAATACAGCTCAGATACAGTGCAGGTTACAATACAGCTCAGATACAGTGCAGGTTACATTACAGCTCAGATACAGTGCAGGTTACATTACAGGTCAGATACAGTGCAGGTTACAATACAGCTCAGATACAGTGCAGGTTTCATTACTGCTCAGATACAGTGCAGGTTAAAATACAGGTCAGTTACAGTGCAGGTCGGATACAGTGTGGGTTGGATACACCAATAGTGCAGTTACTGTGATGGGAGGGGGGCCACCAAAATGCCCACGGTGGTGTCTGCGTGGAGGAAGATGCCATCGGTGTCTACAGTGCTAGAGTGCCGGCGGTGTCCTCTGTGCGGGGGTGCTGACTGTGTCCTCTGTGTGGGGGTGCTGACTGTTCTCTGTGCGGGGGTGCTGCCTGTGTCCTCTGTGCGGGGGTGCTGCCTGTGTCCTGTGTGCGGGGGTGCTGCCTGTGTCCTATGTGTGGGGGTGCTGCCTGTGTCCTCTGTGTGGGGGTGCTGCTTGTGTCCTCTGTGCGGGGGTGCTGCCTGTGTCCTGTGTGTGGGGGTGCTGCCTGTGTCCTGTGTGTGGTGGTGCTGCCTGTGTCCTCTGTGCGGGGGGGCTGACTGTGTCCTCTGTGCGGGGGGGCTGACTGTGTCCTTTCTGCGGGAGTGCTGACTGTGTCCTCTGTGTGGGGGTGCTGACTGTGTCCTCTGTGCGGGGGTGCTGCCTGTGTCCTGTGTGTGGGGGTGCTGACTGTTCTCTGTGCGGGGGTGCTGCTTGTGTCCTCTGTGCGGGGGTGCTGCCTGTGTCCTCTGTGTGGGGGTGCTGCCTGTGTCCTATGTGTGGGGGTGCTGCCTGTGTCCTCTGTGTGGGGGTGCTTCCTGTGTCCTGTGTGTGGGGGTGCTGCCTGTGTCCTATGTGCGGGGGTGCTGACTGTGTCCTCTGTGTGGGGGTGCTGACTGTTCTCTGTGCGGGGGTGCTAACTGTGTCCTCTGTGTGGGGGTGCTGACTGTTCTCTGTGCGGGGGTGCTGCCTGTGTCCTCTGTGCGGGGGTGCTGCCTGTGTCCTGTGTGCGGGGGTGCTGACTGTGTCCTGTGTGTGGGGTGCTGACTGTGTCCTCTGTGCGGGGTTGCTGCCTGTGTCCTCTGTGCGGGGGTGCTGCCTGTGTCCTCAGTGTGGGGGTGCTGCCTGTGTCCTCTGTGCGGGGTGCTGACTGTGTCCTCTGTGCGGGGGGGCTGACTGTGTCCTCTGTGCGGGGGTGCTGACTGTGTCCTTTCTGCGGGAGTGCTGACTGTGTCCTCTGTGTGGGGGTGCTGACTGTGTCCTCTGTGCGGGGGTGCTGACTGTGTCCTCTGTGTGGGGGTGCTGCCTGTGTCCTCTGTGCGGGGGTGCTGACTGTGTCCTCTGTGTGGGGGTGCTGACTGTTCTCTGTGTGGGGGTGCTGCCTGTGTCCTCTGTGCGGGGGTGCTGCCTGTGTCCTGTGTGTGGGGGTGCTGCCTGTGTCCTATGTGTGGGGGTGCTGCCTGTGTCCTCTGTGTGGGGGTGCTGCTTGTGTCCTCTGTGCGGGGGTGCTGCCTGTGTCCTGTGTGTGGGGGTGCTGCCTGTGTCCTGTGTGTGGTGGTGCTGCCTGTGTTCTCTGTGCGGGGGGGGCTGACTGTGTCCTCTGTGCGGGGGGGCTGACTGTGTCCTTTCTGCGGGAGTGCTGACTGTGTCCTCTGTGTGGGGGTGCTGACTGTGTCCTCTGTGCGGGGGTGCTGCCTGTGTCCTGTGTGTGGGGGTGCTGCCTGTGTCCTATGTGTGGGGGTGCTGCCTGTGTCCTCTGTGTGGGGGTGCTTCCTGTGTCCTGTGTGTGGGGGTGCTGCCTGTGTCCTATGTGTGGTGGTGCTGACTGTGTCCTCTGTGCGGGGGTGCTGCCTGTGTCCTGTGTGTGGGGGTGCTGCTTGTGTCCTCTGTGCGGGGGTGCTGCCTGTGTCCTCTGTGTGTGGGTGCTGCTTGTGTCCTCTGTGCGGGGGTGCTGCCTGTGTCCTGTGTGTGGGGGTGCTGCCTGTGTCCTGTGTGTGGTGGTGCTGCCTGTGTCCTCTGTGCGGGGGTGCTGACTGTGTCCTCTGTGCGAGGGTGCTGACTGTGTCCTCTGTGCGGGGGTGCTGACTGTGTCCTCTGTGCGGGGGTGCTGACTGTGTCCTCTGTGCGGGGGTGCTGCCTGTGTCCTCTGTGTGGGGGTGCTGCTTGTGTCCTCTGTTCGGGGGTGCTGCCTGTGTCCTGTGTGTGGGTGTGTTGCCTGTGTCCTGTGTGTGGTGGTGCTGCCTGTGTCCTCTGTGCGGGGGTGCTGACTGTGTCCTCTGTGCGAGGGTGCTGACTGTGTCCTCTGTGCGGGGGTGCTGACTGTGTCCTCTGTGCGGGGGTGCTGCCTGTGTCCTCTGTGCGGGGGTGCTGCCTGTGTCCTCAGTGTGGGGGTGCTGCCTGTGTCCTCTGTGCGGGGGTGCTGACTGTGTCCTCTGTGCGGGGGTGCTGACTGTGTCCTCTGTGCGGGGGTGCTGACTGTGTCCTCTGTGCGGGGGTGCTGCCTGTGTCCTCTGTGTGGGGGTGCTGCTTGTGTCCTCTGTACGGGGGTGCTGCCTGTGTCCTGTGTGTGGGGTTGTTGCCTGTGTCCTGTGTGTGGTGGTGCTGCCTGTGTCCTCTGTGCGGGGGTGCTGACTGTGTCCTCTGTGCGAGGGTGCTGACTGTGTCCTCTGTGCGGGGGTGCTGACTGTGTCCTCTGTGCGGGGGTGCTGCCTGTGTCCTCTGTGCGGGGGTGCTGCCTGTGTCCTCAGTGTGGGGGTGCTGCCTGTGTCCTCAGTGTGGGGGTGCTGCCTGTGTCCTCTGTGTGGGGTGCTGACTGTGTTCTCTGTGCGGGGGGGCTGACTGTGTTCTCTGTGCGGGGGTGCTGCCTGTGTCCTGTGTGTGGGGGTGCTGACTGTGTCCTCTGTGTGGGGTGCTGCCTGTGTCCTGTGTGTGGTGGTGCTGCCTGTGTCCTGTGTGTGGGGGTGCTGCCTGTGTTCTCTGTGCGGGGGTGCTGACTGTGTCCTGTGTGTGGTGGTGCTGCCTGTGTCCTGTGTGTGGGGGTGCTGACTGTGTCCTCTGTGTGGGGTGGTGCTGCCTGTGTCCTCTGTGCGGGGGTGCTGCCTGTGTCCTCTGTGCGGGGGTGCTGCCTGTGTCCTGTGTGTGGTGGTGCTGCCTGTGTCCTCTGTGCGGGGGTGCTGCCTGTGTCCTCTGTGCGGGGGTGCTGCCTGTGTCCTGTGTGTGGTGGTGCTGCCTGTGTCCTGTGTGTGGTGGTGCTGCCTGTGTCCTCTGTGCGGGGGTGCTGCCTGTGTCCTGTGTGTGGGGGTGCTGCCTGTGTCCTGTGTGTGGGGGTGCTGCCTGTGTCCTCTGTGCGGGGGTGCTGCCTGTGTCCTCTGTGTGGGGTGCTGACTGTGTCCTCTGTGCGAGGGTGCTGACTGTGTCCTCTGTGCGGGGGTGCTGACTGTGTCCTCTGTGCGGGGGTGCTGACTGTGTCCTCTGTGCGGGGGTGCTGACTGTGTCCTCTGTGCGGGGGTGCTGACTGTATCCTCTGTGCGGGGGTGCTGACTGTGTCCTCTGTGCGGGGGTGCTGACTGTGTCCTCTGTGCGGGGGTGCTGACTGTGTCCTCTGTGCGGGGGTTCTATCTGTGTTCTCTTTGCGGGGGTGCTGCCTGTGTCCTCTGTGCGGGGGTGCTGCCTGTGTCCTGTGTGTGGGGGTGCTGCCTGTGTCCTCTGTGCGGGGTTGCTGCCTGTGTCCTCTGTGCGGGGGTGCTGCCTGTGTCCTCTGTGTGGGGGTGCTGCCTGTGTTCTCTGTGTGGGGGTGCTGCCTGTGTCCTCTGTGCAGGGGTGCTGCCTGTGTCCTCTGTGTGGGGTTGCTGCCTGTGTCCTCTGTGTGGGGGTGCTGCCTGTGTCCTCTGTGTGGGGGTGCTGTGTCCTCTGTGTGGGGGTGCTGCCTGTGTCCTCTGTGTGGGGGTGCTGCCTGTGTCCTCTGTGTGGGGGTGCTGTGTCCTCTGTGTGGGGGTGCTGCCTGTGTCCTCTGTGTGGGGGTGCTGTGTCCTCTGTGCAGGGGTGCTGCCTGTGTCCTCTGTGTGGGGGTGCTGCCTGTGTCCTCTGTGTGGGGGTGCTGTGTCCTCTGTGTGGGGGTGCTGCCTGTGTCCTCTGTGTGGGGGTGCTGTGTCCTCTGTGCAGGGGTGCTGCCTGTGTCCTCTGTGTGGGGGTGCTGCCTGTGTCCTCTGTGTGGGGGTGCTGTGTCCTCTGTGTGGGGGTGCTGCCTGTGTCCTCTGTGTAGGGGTGCCAGCAGACATCACAGGGAGATCCTGTGTTCCAGCTGATGGACACAACATACAGGACACTACAGCGAGACATCACAGGGAGATCCTGTGCCCCAGCTGATGGACACAGCATACAGGACACTACAGCGAGACATCACAGGGAGATCCTGTGCCCCAGCTGATGGACACAGCAGACAGGACACTACAGCGAGACATCACAGGGAGATCCTGTGTCCCAGCTGATGGACAGAGCAGACAGGACACTACAGCGAGACATCTATCATATGGAGATCCTGTGCCCCAGCTGATGGACAGAGCAGACAGGACACTACAGCGAGACATCACCGGGAGATCCTGTGCCCCAGCTGATGGACACAGCATACAGGACACTACAGCAAGACATCACAGGGAGATCCTGTGCCCCAGCTGATGGACACAGCATACAGGACACTACAGCAAGACATCACAGGGAGATCCTGTGCCCCAGCTGATGGACACAGCATACAGGACACTACAGCGAGACATCACAGGGAGATCCTGTGCCCCAGCTGATGGACACAGCAGACAGGACACTACAGCGAGACATCACAGGGAGATCCTGTGTCCCAGCTGATGGACAGAGCAGACAGGACACTACAGCGAGACATCTATCATATGGAGATCCTGTGCCCCAGCTGATGGACAGAGCAGACAGGACACTACAGCGAGACATCACCGGGAGATCCTGTGCCCCAGCTGAAGGACACAGCATACAGGACACTACAGCAAGACATCACAGGGAGATCCTGTGCCCCAGCTGATGGACACAGCATACAGGACACTACAGCAAGACATCACAGGGAGATCCTGTGCCCCAGCTGATGGACACAGCATACAGGACACTACAGCGAGACATCACAGGGAGATCCTGTGCCCCAGCTGATGGACACAGCAGACAGGACACTACAGCAAGACATCACAGGGAGATCCTATGCCCCAGCTGATGGACACAGCAGACAGGACACTACAGCAAGACATCACAGGGAGATCCTATGCCCCAGCTGATGGACACAGCAGACAGGACACTACAGCAAGACATCACAGGGAGATCCTGTGCCCCAGCTGATGGACACAGCATACAGGACACTACAGCGAGTCCAGCTATACAGTCCTTTAAAGCAACTTGAGTCCTTCTGGAGAAATAGCGCTATATAAATAAGATTTTCTCTATCGTCCTAAGTGGATGCTGGGGTTCCTGAAAGGACCATGGGGAATAGCGGCTCCGCAGGAGACAGGGCACAAAAAAGTAAAGCTTTTACCAGATCAGGTGGTGTGCACTGGCTCCTCCCCCTATGACCCTCCTCCAGACTCCAGTTAGATTTTGTGCCCGAACGAGAAGGGTGCAATCTAGGTGGCTCTCCTAAAGAGCTGCTTAGAGAAAGTTTAGCTTAGGTTTTTTACTTTACAGTGAGTCCTGCTGGCAACAGGATCACTGCAACGAGGGACTTAGGGGAGAAGTAGTGAACTCACCTGCGTGCAGAGTGGATTTGCTGCTTGGCTACTGGACACTAGCTCCAGAGGGACGATCACAGGTACAGCCTGGATGGTCACCGGAGCCGCGCCGCCGGCCCCCTTGCAGACGCTGAAGAGAGAAGAGGTCCAAAATCGGCGGCTGAAGACTCCTGAGTCTTCATAAAGGTAGCGCACAGCACTGCAGCTGTGCGCCATTTTCCTCTCAGCACACTTCACACAACAGTCACTGAGGGTGCAGAGCGCTGGGGGGGGCGCTCTGAGAGGCAAATAAAAACCTTATTAGAGGCAAAAAATACCTCACATATAGCCCACAGAGGCTATATGGAGATATTTAACCCCTGCCTAACTTCAAAAATAGCGGGAGACGAGCCCGCCGAAAAAGGGGCGGGGCCTATCTCCTCAGCACACAGCGCCATTTTCTCTCACAGAAAAGCTGGAGAGAAGGCTCCCAGGCTCTCCCCTGCACTGCACTACAGAAACAGGGTTAAAACAGAGAGGGGGGGCACTGATTTTGGCGATATTGTATATATATAAAAGATGCTATAAGGGAGAAACACTTATATAAGGTTGTCCCTATATAATTATAGCGTTTTTGGTGTGTGCTGGCAGACTCTCCCTCTGTCTCCCCAAAGGGCTAGTGGGTCCTGTCCTCTGTCAGAGCATTCCCGGTGTGTGTGCTGTGTGTCGGTACGTGTGTGTCGACATGTATGAGGACGATGTTGGTGAGGAGGCGGAGAAATTGCCTGTAATGGTGATGTCACTCTCTAGGGAGTCGACACCGGAATGGATGGCTTATTTAGAGAATTACGTGAGAATGTCAACACGCTGCAAGGTCGGTTGACGACATGAGACGGCCGACAATCTATTAGGACCGGTCCAGGCGTCTCAGAAACACCGTCAGGGGTTTTAAAAACGCCCATTTACCTCAGTCGGTCGACACAGACACAGACACGGACACTGAATACAGTGTCGACGGTGAATAAACAAACGTATTTCTCATTAGGGCCACACGTTAAGGGCAATGAAGGAGGTGTTACGTGTTTCTGATACTACAAGTACCACAAGAAAGGGTATTATGTGGGAGTGAAAAAACTACCTGTAGTTTTTCCTGAATCAGATAAAATAAAATGAAGTGTGTGATGATGCGTAGGGTTACCCCGATAGCAAATATTGGCGTTATACCCTTTCCCGCCAGAAATTAGGGTACGTTGGGAAACACCCCTTAGGGTGATAAGGCGCTCACACGCTTATCAAGTGGCGTTACCGTCTCCAGATACGGCCGCCCTCAAGGAGCCAGCTGATAGGAAGCTGGAAAAATATCCTAAAAAGTATATACACACATACGGTGGTTATACTGCGACCAGCGATCGCCATCAGCCTGGAGATGCAGTGCTGGGTTGGCTTGGTCGGATTCCCTGACTGAAAATATTTTATTCATGTAGAGCATTTAATAGGATGCATTCTATATATATGTATGTGAGATGCACAGAGGGATATTTGCTCTCTGGCATCAAGATAAGTGCGTTGTCCATATCTCCCAGAAGATGTCAGGGACACGACAGTGGTCAGGTGATACAGATCCCATACGGCAGATGGAAGTATTGCTGTATAAAGGGAAGGAGTTATTTGGGGGTCGGTCCATCGGACCTGGGGACCACAGCAACAGCTGGGAAATCCAACCTTTTTTACCCCAAGTTACATCTCAGCTAAAAAAGACACCGTCTTTTCAGCCTCAATCTTTCCTTTCCCATGAGGGCATGCAGGCAAAAGGCCAGTCATATCTGCCCAGACATAGAGGTAAGGGAAGTAGACTGCAGCAGGCAGCCCTTTCCCAGGAAAAGAAGCCCTCCACCGCGTCTGCCAAGTCCTCAGCATGACGCTGGGGCCGTGCAAGCGGACTCAAGGTGGGGGGGTAGTCTCAAGAGTCTCAGGGCGCAGTGGGATCACTCGCAAGTTGACCCCTAGATCGTACGAGTATTATCCCAGGGGTAAAGATTGGAGAGTCGAGACATCTTCTCCTCGCAGGTTCCTGAAGTCTGCTTTACCAACGGCTCCCTCCGACAGGGAGGCAGCATTGGAAACAATTCACAAGCTGTATATCCAGCAGGTGATAATCAAAGTACCCCTCCTACGACAAGGAAAAGGGTATTATTTTTCCACACTATATTGTGGTACTGAAGCCAGACGGCTTGGTGACACATAGTCTAAATCTAAAATGTTTGAACACTTACATAAAAGGTTCAAATCGAGATAAAGTCACTCAGAGCAGTGATAGCGAACCGGAAAAAAGGGGACTATATGGTGTCCCTGGACATCAAGGATTACCTCCATGTCCAAATTTTGTCCTTCTCATCAAGGGTACCTCTGGTTCGTGGTACAGAACTGTCAATATCAGTTTCAGACGATGCCGTTTGAATTATCCACGGCACCCCGGGCCTTTTTACCAAGGTAATGGCCGAAAAGATGTTTCTTCAAAGAAAAAAGGCATCTAAATTATCCCTTACTTGCACGACCTAAAAAGGGCAAGTTCCAGAGAACAGTTGGAGGTCGGAAGAGCACTATCTAAAGTAGTTCTTCGACGGCACGACTGGATTCTAAATATTCCAAGAATCGCAGCTGTTTTCCGACGATACGTCTGCTGTTCCTAGGGATGATTCTGGACACGGTTCAGAAAAAGGTTTTTCTTCCCGAGGAAAAAGCCAAGGAGTTATCCGACCTGTCAGGAACCTCCTAAAACCAGGAAAGGTGTCTGTACATCAATGCACAAGAGTCCTGGGAAAAATGGTGGCTTTTTACGAAGCAATTCCATTCGGCAGATTCCATGCAAGAATTTTCCAAAGGGATCTGTTGGACAAATGGTCAGGGTCGCATCCTCAGATGCACCTGCGAATAACCCTGTCGCCAAGGACAAGGGTATATCTTCTGTGGTGGTTGCAAAAGGCTCATCTATTGGAGGGCCGCAGATTCGGCATACAGGATTTGATCCTGGTGACCACGGACGCCAGCCTGAGAGGTTGGGGAGCAGTCACACAAGGAAGAAACTTCCAGGGGGTATGGACGAACCTGGAAAAGTCTCTTCACATAAACATTCTGGTACTAAGAGCAATCTAAAATGCTCTAAGCCAGGCGGAACCACTCCTGCAAGGAAAACCGGTGTTGATTCAGTCGGACAACATCACGGCGGTCGCCCATGTAAACAGACAGGGCGGCACAAGAAGCAGGAGTGCAATGGCAGAAGCTGCCAAGATTCTTCGCTGGGCGGAGAATCACGTAATAGCACTGTCAGCAGTGTTCTTCCCGGGCGTGGACAACTGGGAAGCAGACTTCCTCAGCAGACACGATATTCACCCGGGAGAGGGGGGTCTTCATCCAGAAGTCTTCCACATGCTAATAAACTGTTGGGAAAGACCAATGGTAGACATGATGGCGTCTCGCCTCAACAAGAAACTGGACAAGTATTGCGCCAGGTCAAGAGATCCACAGGCAATAGCTGTGGACGCACTGGTAACACCTTGGGTGTACAAATCAGTATATGTGTTTCCTCCTCTGCCTCTCATACCAAAGGTATTGAAGATTATACGGTGAAGAGGAGTAAGAACAATACTAGTGGCTCCGGATTGGCCAAGAAGGACTTGGTACCCGGAACGTCAAGAGTTGGTCACGGACGACCCGTGCCCTCTACTTCTGAGAAGGGACCTGCTACAACAGGGTCCCTGTCTCTTTCAAGACTTACCGCGGCTGCGTTTGACGGCATGGCGTTTGAACGCCAGATCCTAAAAGGGAAAGGCATTCCAGAAGAAGTCATTCCTACCTTGATTAAGGCAAGGAAGGAAGTCACCGCGAAACATTATCACCGCATTTGGCGAAAATATGTCGCGTGGTGCGAGGATCGGAGTGTTCCGACGGAGGAATTTCAACTGGGTCGTTTCCTACATTTCCTACAATCAGGATTGTCTATGGGTCTCAAATTGAGATCTATTAAGGTTCAAATTTCGGCCCTGTCAATATTCTTCCAAAAAGAATTGGCCTCAGTTCCTGAGGTACAGACTTTTGTTAAAGGAGTACTGCATATACAGCCTCCTGTGGTGCCTCCGGTGGCACCGTGGGATCTAAATGTAGTTTTAGATTTCCTCAAATCCCATTGGTTTGAACCATTGAAAAAGGTGGATTTTAAATATCTCACATGGAAAGTGACTATGTTACTGGCCCTGGCTTCCGCCAGGAAAGTATCTGAATTGGCGGCTTTATCTTATAAAAGCCCTTATCTAATCTTCCATTCGGATAGGGCAGAACTGAGGACTCGTCCGCATTTTCTCCCTAAGGTGGTATCAGCGTTTCACCTGAACCAACCTATTGTGGTGCCTGCGGCCACTGGCGACTTGGAGGACTCCAAGTTGTTGGACGTTGTCAGAGCCTTAAAAATATACATTTCAAGGACGGCTGAAGTCAGAAAATCTGACTCGCTGTTGATACTATATGCACCCAACAAGTTGGGTGCCCCTGCTTCTAAGCAGACGATTGCTCGTTGGATTTGTAACACAATTCAACTTGCTCATTCTGTGGCAGGCCTGCCACAGCCTAAATCTGTTAAGGCCCATTCCACAAGGAAGGTGGGCTCATCTTGGGCGGCTGCCCAAGGGGTCTCGGCATTACAATTCTGCCGAGCAGCTACGTGGTCGGGGGAAAACACGTTTGTAAAATTCTACAAATTTGATACCCTGGCAAAAGAGGACTTGGAATTCTCTCATTCGGTGCTGCAGAGTCATCCGCACTCTCCCGCCCGTTTGGGAGCTTTGGTATAATCCCCATGGTCCTTTCAGGAACCCCAGCATCCACTTAGGACGATAGAGAAAATAAGAATTTACTTACCGATAATTCTATTTCTCGGAGTCCGTAGTGGATGCTGGGCGCCCATCCCAAGTGCGGATTATCTGCAATACTGTACATAGTTATTGTTAACAAATTCGGGTTATATTGTTAAGGAGCCATCTTTAAGAGGCTCTTTCTGTTATCATACTGTTAACTGGGTTTAGATCACAAGTTGTACGGTGTGATTGGTGTGGCTGGTATGAGTCTTACCCGGGATTCAAATTGCCTCCCTTATTGTGTACGCTCGTCCGGGCACAGTACCTAACTGGAGTCTGGAGGAGGGTCATAGGGGGAGGAGCCAGTGCACACCACCTGATCTGGTAAAAGCTTTACTTTTTTGTGCCCTGTCTCCTGCGGAGCCGCTATTCCCCATGGTCCTTTCAGGAACCCCAGCATCCACTACGGACTCCGAGAAATAGAATTATCGGTAAGTAAATTCTTATTATTATTATTACTCGCGCACTGAGAAAGTATGAATTGCCAGGATTAGTGCAGAGTGAAACGTGCACCAGTCTGACTCTGCACAGGGATCGCCGCAATGGGCTCGTCTGCAATGTGGCGCATAAGCTACAGCTCTCTACCCGTGGTTCAGCAGTCAGGCTGGTACACAAGAGCCAACAGGAATAAGAAACCAAGGGGCAGAGAGGCTGTCAGTGGCAGTACACCATCTGCAGGGGAATCAAGGACTCTAGCAAAGGTTCCACCTGGAGATCTGATATCCATAGCTGCTTGACCTGCCAGGGAAGGAGTGTGCAGGAGATAGGAAGGTTGCCCCAGGCTGCAGGACTGATAGCAGCAGGACGCTAGAACCTCCCAGGACAGGAGTGTGTCTGACCACAGAACTGGTTGGTGAGACCCGGCATCCGTGACTATGGATAGATATTTTCCCATGGAACCAGACCTTGGGCCTAAGGCTATATTTAGCGACGGGCTATCTGAAGTTATTCATTGATAATTGCCAGATTTGATTGATGCCCCAGTACCTACATATTAAACAGCATATGCAAGGGCTTGGCAGAGTATTATAGGAGGGTTATACCTAACCCTTAGTACCTGCGCACAGTGGACAGCATTGTGTCCGGATGGAGATTTGGGATCAGGCTCAGAATATCATCACAGACTATCTCCTGGTATGGGGCTGGCAGCGGTGCGGTATCTGGACTTTGAGGGGGGCACTTGGTGCCAATCTGGAAGTGCCGTCTCTGGAAGCGTGCCATGCAATAGATGCCCACAGCACTCTGTTGCTTCAGGAGAGTCCAGGCTCTTTGTGTTATTACTGCGGTGGGAACTGTCTATCCTAACGTGGCAAAGGCTGTAGCTGGCACTCCTGCCCTTCTCTCTGCCACCCAGGGTGCCTTCAGCCTGACGCAGTTCTTGTGTCCTGTACAGAGGTGGCAGAAGGCCGGCTTCCAGCAGGTACAGTGTGGTGTGTATGTATGGAATCTCCTCCTCCGGTATTTCTATATCCCGGTGTTCTTGTGGGGAGAGAAGGGTGTTGGGCATTGAGAAGGAAGGTTTACCTGGCTGGATGCCCCCTCCTTGTGGGTGATCCCATGTTCCTGCATGCCAGTATGGGTGTCTCCCATTGACCTGTGCAATCCTCCGCTCCTCTGCCAGTGCTGCCGCCGCGCTCTGCTCTGTGCTCCGATTCTTGTCACATCTGCGCTAACGTAGACGCACAGCATGGCCAATGAGAGCGGGAAGAAGGATCTGTGTGACTGGCGACCGCACACGCTCATATTGGACATTTTTTAGTCTCCTTTTTCATAACAACAGAAAACTTGTTAGTGGCAGATTCCAGTGGCGACCATGGGGGTCATTCCGACCTGATCGCTCGCTGCAGTTTGTCGCAGCACAGCGATCGGGTCGGAACTGCACATGCGCCGTCGCTGCAGTCCACGGCGCATGGCAGCCGTCGTTACCTAGCGATCGCCTCTGAGACAGAGGCGGTCGCTAGGCGGGAGGGGGCTGAACGGCGGCGTTAAGCAGCCGTTTAGGGGGAGCTGTCCGGCCAACGCAGGCGTGGCCGGACCGTTCGGGGGGCGGGCCGCGGCGGCTACGTGACATCTCACGCAGCCGCTGCGGCCATTGGGAGCGACGATTAACTCCCGGCCAGTCGCAGGAGCTGCGCTGCCTGGGAGTTACTCCTCAAATACAAAGGCATCGCCGCTGTGCGCTGCTTTTGTATTTGTGCGGGGGGCGACACTGACATGCGGGGCGGACTAGCCCTGTGCTGGGCGTCCCCCCCGCATGTCTGAGTTTACGATCGTAGCTGTGCTAAATTCAGCACAGCTACGATCAACTCGGAATGACCCCCCATATATCTAGTATAATTATCACACACAGCGGTTACACAAATGTATACACAAAGAGCAATGGGGGCAGGACACCTTACAGTGTCTGAGAAGACCAGTGTCTAACAACGTCACACATATCAATCAGAAGTATTAATGTCTCGTTCCATTATAAGGAAATGTTTATCAATATCCAGTAACAATGGGGGGCGACACAGTGTGTCAGGTAAGGGGTCCGTGGGGTGTATTATTGATCATACTGCCTATCAATGTCAGGCCCGTATCCCAGGACATTCCCACCCTATAAGTGTGTGCGTGTCCACATCACCACCATCAGATTACAGCGAGTATATAAGGTGTAACTTTCTAGGAACAAAGGGCCTAAATCAAGGTTGATTGCAAAACAACATTTTCCTCTAATGGGCAAAACCATGTGAGCGTGTCTCTGTATAAGTGTGTGTGTGCATGTGTATGTTTGTCTCTGTGTATGTGTGTGTGTCTCTGAGTGAGTGTGTGTGTGTGTGTGTGTGTGTGTGTAAGTAAGAGTGTGTATGTGTCTCTGTGTATGTGTGTGAGTAAGAGTGTGTGTGGGTGAGTGTATGTGTGTTTGTGAGAGAGTGAGTGTGTGTATGTGTGAGCGTGTGTGTGAGTGTATGTGTGTGTGAGTGTGTATGTGTGAGTGCGTGTTTGAGTGTATGTGTGTGTATGTCTCCGTGTGTGTGTGTGTGTGTTTGAGCATGTGTGTGTGTGTGTGTGAGCGTTTGTGTGTCTGTGTGTGAGCGTGTGTGTGTGAGTGAGTGTATGTGTGTGTCTCTGTGTGTGTATGTGAGCGTGTGTCTGTGTTAGTGAGTGTGTGTGAGTGAGTGTATGTGTGTGTGAGCGAGGGTGTGTCTGTGTGTGTGTGTGTGTGTGTGTGTGAGTGTGTGTGTGTGAACGTGTGTGTCTCTGTGTGAGTGAGTGTATGTGTGTGTGTGTGTGTGAGCGTGTGTGTGTGTCTCTGTGAGCGAGGGTGTGTGTCTCTCTGTGTGTGTATGTGTGTGTGTGAACGTGTGTGTCACTGTGTGTGTGTGTGTGTGTGTGTGTGTATGTGAACATGTGTGTCTCTGTGTGTGTGTGTGTGTGTGTGTGTGTGTGTGTGTGTGTGTGTGTGTGAACATGTGTGTGTGTGTGTGTGTGTGTGTGAACATGTGTGTGTGTGTGTGTGTGTGTGTGTGTGTGTGTGTGTGTGAACATGTGTGTGTGTGTGAACATGTGTGTGTGTGTAGAGGGGAGGAGGAAGACATCACCCTGGTGCCTGTTCTGACCTAGCATTATACATATAACTGTCACAATCCAGAGGGGAAAGCTGAGAGTCCGTGTGAGACACTGGAGATGTAATTATGACATCTCTCCGGAGTCCATCACCATCATATCAGCTTTTCCTTCCCCGTTGTGTGTTATCCCTGCACTTCTGTGTTCCCATTGTCCCTGACACCTCTGCTTTTCCCAGCGTCCCCAGTGCTGCCAGCTGATAGGTGCCCCCTGTGATGTGTGGGGGCACCATGTGGCACATCTAAGCAGTGACATGCGGAGCCTTTCCTGTCATACTAACTTATACAACAGAGATTTCACTGTATGAAGGATAGGAAAATACAAAGAATATTTTAGTAATAGCCTCTGTATCACTCTAATCATTTGTATAGTCACAGCTCTGGAGTAAGAGGTATATGGCAGTGAGGCAGTGCCTCCTTATATAACTCGCTCAGTATGCTCTCCGCTACACAACTTACATATATTCCCCAGTGGCTTATTTACCTGTAGCATTAACTGTGGCCTGGCCCGCTGCTGGGGGGTCAGGCCACAGGATAGCCCTAATACACACACACTGCCGCCCATCCTATATATTATCCTCCTGTATAGTACTCTGCTGCCTAGTGTGGATAGCTCCTCACACACACACACTGCCACCCATCCTATATATTCTCCTTCTGTATAGTACTCTGCTGCCTAGTGGGGATAGCTCCTAATACACTCACACTGCCGCCCATCGTATATATTCTCCTTCTGTATAGTACTCTGCTGCCTAGTGTGGATAGCTCCTAATACACTCACACTGCCACCCATCCTATATATTCTCCTTCTGTATAGTACTCTGCTGCCTAGTGTGGATAGCTCCTCACACACACACACTGCCGCCCATCTTATATATTCTCCTTCTGTATAGTACTCTGCTGCCTAGTGTGGATAGCTCCTCACACACACACACTCCCACCCATCCTATATATTCTCCTTCTGTATAGTACTCTGCTGCCTAGTGGTGATAGCTCCTAATACACACACACTGCCGCCCATCCTATATATTCTCCTTCTGTATAGTACTCTGCTGCCTAGTGTGGATAGCTCCTGACACACACACACACTGCCGCCCATCCTATATATTCTCCTTCTGTATAGTACTCTGCTGCCTAGTGTGGATAGCTCCTGACACACACACACACTGCCGCCCATCCTATATATTCTCCTTCTGTATAGTACTCTGCTGCCTAGTGTGGATAGCTCCTAACACACACACACTGCCGCCCATCCTATATATTCTCCTTCTGTATAGTACTCTGCTGCCTAGTGTGGATAGCTCCTAACACACACACACTGCCGCCCATCCTATATATTCTCCTTCTGTATAGTACTCTGCTACCTAGTGTGGATAGCTCCTCACACACACACACTGCCACCCATCCTATATATTCTCCTTCTGTATAGTACTCTGCTGCCTAGTGTGGATAGCTCCTAACACACACACACACTGCCGCCCATCCTATATATTCTCCTTCTGTATAGTACTCTGCTGCCTAGTGTGGATAGCTCCAAATACACACACACTGCCACCCATCCTATATATTCTCCTTCTGTATAGTACTCTGCTGCCTAGTGTGGATAGCCCTAACACACACACACTGCCGCCCGTCCTATATATTCTCCTCCTGTATAGTACTCTGCTGCCTAGTGTGGATAGCTCCTCACACACACACACACTGCCACCCATCCTATATATTCTCCTTCTGTATAGTACTCTGCTGCCTAGTGTGGATAGCTCCTCACACACACACACTGCCGCCCATCGTATATATTCTCCTTCTGTATAGTACTCTGCTGCCTAGTGTGGATAGCTCCTCACACACACACACACTGCCGCCCATCGTATATATTCTCCTTCTGTATAGTACTCTGCTGCCTAGTGTGGATAGCTCCTAATACACTCACACTGCCACCCATCCTATATATTCTCCTTCTGTATAGTACTCTGCTGCCTAGTGTGGATAGCTCCTCACACATACACACTCCCACCCATCCTATATATTCTCCTTCTGCATAGTACTCTGCTGCCTAGTGTGGATAGCTCCTAATACACACACTGCCACCCATCCTATATATTCTCCTTCTGTATAGTACTCTGCTGCCTAGTGTGGAAAGCTCCTAATACACACTGCCACCCATCCTATATATTCTCCTTCTGTATAGTACTCTGCTGCCTAGTGTGGATAGCTCCTAACACACACACACTGCCACCCATCCTATATATTCTCTAGAGATGTGCACTTGAAATTTTTCGGGTTTTTTGTTTTGGTTTTGGGTTCGGTTCCGCGGCCGTGTTTTGGGTTCGACCGCGTTTTGGCAAAACCTCACCGAATTTTTTTTGTCGGATTCGGGTGTGTTTTGGATTCGGGTGTTTTTTTCAAAAAACACTAAAAAACAGCTTAAATCATAGAATTTGGGGGTCATTTTGATCCCAAAGTATTATTAACCTCAAAAACCATAATTTCCACTCATTTTCAGTCTATTCTGAACACCTCACACCTCACAATATTATTTTTAGTCCTAAAATTTGCACCGAGGTCGCTGGATGACTAAGCTAAGCGACCCTAGTGGCCGACACAAACACCTGGCCCATCTAGGAGTGGCACTGCAGTGTCACGCAGGATGGCCCTTCCAAAAAACACTCCCCAAACAGCACATGACGCAAAGAAGAAAAAAAGAGGCGCAATGAGGTAGCTGTGTGAGTAAGCTAAGCGACCCTAGTGGCCGACACAAACACCTGGCCCATCTAGGAGTGGCACTGCAGTGTCACGCAGGATGGCCCTTCCAAAAAACACTCCCCAAACAGCACATGACGCAAAGAAGAAAAAAAGAGGCGCAATGAGGTAGCTGTGTGAGTAAGCTAAGCGACCCTAGTGGCCGACACAAACACCTGGCCCATCTAGGAGTGGCACTGCAGTGTCACGCAGGATGGCCCTTCCAATAAACACTCCCCAAACAGCACATGACGCAAAGAAAAATGAAAGAAAAAAGAGGTGCAAGATGGAATTGTCCTTGGGCCCTCCCACCCACCCTTATGTTGTATAAACAGGACATGCACACTTTAACCAACCCATCATTTCAGTGACAGGGTCTGCCACACGACTGTGACTGAAATGACGGGTTGGTTTGGACCCCCACCGAAAAAGAAGCAATTAATCTCTCCTTGCACAAACTGGCTCTACAGAGGCAAGATGTCCACCTCATCATCATCCTCCGATATATCACCGTGTACATCCCGCTCCTCACAGATTATCAATTCGTCCCCACTGGAATCCACCATCTCAGCTCCCTGTGTACTTTGTGGAGGCAATTGCTGCTGGTCAATGTCTCCACGGAGGAATTGATTATAATTCATTTTAATGAACATCATCTTCTCCACATTTTCTGGAAGTAACCTCGTACGCCGATTGCTGACAAGGTGAGCGGCGGCACTAAACACTCTTTCGGAGTACACACTTGTGGGAGGGCAACTTAGGTAGAATAAAGCCAGTTTGTGCAAGGGCCTCCAAATTGCCTCTTTTTCCTGCCAGTATAAGTACGGACTGTCATAGAAACATAGAATTTGTCGGCAGATAAGAACCACTTGGCCCATCTAGTCTGCCCCTTTTTTTTTTTTATATTATTTTTTATCACTAACCTTATTTGATCCTTATTTCTTTGTAAGGATATCCTTATGTCTATCCCATGCATGTTTAAATTGCTCTACTGTCTTAGCCTCTACCACCTCTGATGGGAGGCTATTCCACTTGTCCACTACCCTTTCTGTGAAATAATTTTTCCGCAAATTTCCCCTGAACCTCCCCTGTCTGACGTGCTTACTTGGATGCGGTCACTCATATAATCCTCCACCATTCTTTCAATGGTGAGAGAATCATATGCAGTGACAGTAGACGACATGTCCGTAATCGTTGTCAGGTCCTTCAGTCCGGACCAGATGTCAGCATCAGCAGTCGCTCCAGACTGCCCTGCATCACCGCCAGCGGGTGGGCTCGGAATTCTGAGCCTTTTCCTCGCACCCCCAGTTGCGGGAGAATGTGAAGGAGGAGATGTTGACAGGTCGCGTTCCGCTTGACTTGACAATTTTGTCACCAGCAGGTCTTTGAACCCCAGCAGACTTGTGTCTGCCGGAAAGAGAGATCCAAGGTAGGTTTTAAATCTAGGATCGAGCACGGTGGCCAAAATGTAGTGCTCTGATTTCAACAGATTGACCACCCGTGAATCCTTGTTAAGCGAATTAAGGGCTCCATCCACAAGTCCCACATGCCTAGCGGAATCGCTCCCTTTTAGCTCCTCCTTCAATGCCTCCAGCTTCTTCTGCAAAAGCCTGATGAGGGGAATGACCTGACTCAGGCTGGCAGTGTCTGAACTGACTTCACGTGTGGCAAGTTCAAAAGGTTGCAGAACCTTGCACGACGTTGAAATCATTCTCCACTGCGCTTGAGACAGGTACATTCCACCTCCTATATCGTGCTCAATTGTATAGGCTTGAATGGCCTTTTGCTGCTCCTCCAACCTCTGAAGCATATAGAGGGTTGAATTCCACCTCGTTACCACTTCTTGCTTCAGATGATGGCAGGGCAGGTTCAGGCGTTTTTGTTGGTGCTCCAGTCTTCTGTACGTGGTGCCTGTACGCCGAAAGTGTCCCGCAATTCTTCTGGCCACCGACAGCATCTCTTGCACGCCCCTGTCGTTTTTTAAAAAATTCTGCACAACCAAATTCAAGGTATGTGCAAAACATGGGACGTGCTGGAATTTGCCCATATTTAATGCACACACAATATTGCTGGCGTTGTCCGATGCCACAAATCCACAGGAGAGTCCAATTGGGGTAAGCCATTCCGCGATGATCTTCCTCAGTTGCCGTAAGAGGTTTTCAGCTGTGTGCGTATTCTGGAAACCGGTGATACAAAGCGTAGCCTGCCTAGGAAAGAGTTGGCGTTTGCGAGATGCTGCTACTGGTGCCGCCGCTGCTGTTCTTGCGGCGGGAGTCCATACATCTACCCAGTGGGCTGTCACAGTCATATAGTCCTGACCCTGCCCTGCTCCACTTGTCCACATGTCCGTGGTTAAGTGGACATTGGGTACAACTGCATTTTTTAGGACACTGGTGAGTCTTTTTCTGACGTCCGTGTACATTCTCGGTATCGCCTGCCTAGAGAAGTGGAACCTAGATGGTATTTGGTAACGGGGGCACACTACCTCAATAAATTGTCTAGTTCCCTGTGAACTAACGGCGGATACCGGACGCACGTCTAACACCAACATAGTTGTCAAGGCCCCAGTTATCCGCTTTGCAACACGATGACTGCTGTGATATTTCATCTTCCTTGCAAAGGACTGTTGGACAGTCAATTGCTTGGTGGAAGTAGTAAAAGTGGGCTTACGACTTCCCCTCTGGGATGACCATCGACTCCCAGCAGCAACAACAGCAGCGCCAGCAGCAGTAGGCGTTACACGCAAGGATGCATCGGAGGAATCCCAGGCAGGAGAGGACTCGTCAGAATTGCCAGTGACATGGCCTGCAGGACTATTGGCATTCCTGGGGAAGGAGGAAATTGACACTGAGGGAGTTGGTGGTGTGGTTTGCGTGAGCTTGGTTACAAGAGGAAGTGATTTACTGGTCAGTGGACTGCTTCCGCTGTCGCCCAAAGTTTTTGAACTTGTCACTGACTTATTATGAATGCGCTGCAGGTGACGTATAAGGGAGGATGTTCCGAGGTGGTTAACGTCCTTACCCCTACTTATTACAGCTTGACAAAGGCAACACACGGCTTGACAAATGTTGTCCGCATTTCTGTTGAAATACTTCCACACCGAAGAGCTGATTTTTTTGGTATTTTCACCAGGCATGTCAACGGCCCTATTCCTCCCACGGACAACAGGTGTCTCCCCGGGTGCCTGACTTAAACAAACCACTTCACCATCAGAATCCTCCTGGTCAATTTCCTCCCCAGCGCCAGCAACACCCATATCCTCCTCATCCTGGTGTACTTCAACACTGACATCTTCAATCTGACTATCAGGAACTGGACTGCGGGTGCTCCTTCCAGCACTTGCAGGGGGCGTGCAAATGGTGGAAGGCGCATGCTCTTCACGTCCAGTGTTGGGAAGGTCAGGCATCGCAACCGACACAATTGGACTCTCCTTGTGGATTTGGGATTTCGAAGAACGCACAGTTCTTTGCGGTGCTTTTGCCAGCTTGAGTCTTTTCATTTTTCTAGCGAGAGGCTGAGTGCTTCCATCCTCATGTGAAGCTGAACCACTAGCCATGAACATAGGCCAGGGCCTCAGCCGTTCCTTGCCACTCCGTGTGGTAAATGGCATATTGGCAAGTTTACGCTTCTCCTCCGACAATTTGATTTTAGATTTTGGAGTCCTTTTTTTACTGATATTTGGTGTTTTGGATTTTACATGCTCTGTACTATGACATTGGGCATCGGCCTTGGCAGACGACGTTGCTGGCATTTCATCGTCTCGGCCATGACTAGTGGCAGCAGCTTCAGCACGAGGTGGAAGTGGATCTTGATATTTCCCTAATTTTGGAACCTCAACATTTTTGTTCTCCATATTTTAATAGTCACAACTAAAAGGCACCTCAGGTAAACAATGGAGATGGATGGATACTAGTATACTTATGGATGGACGAGCGACTGCCGACACAGAGGTAGCTACAGCCGTGGACTACCGTACTGTGTCTGCTGCTAATATAGACTGGATGATAATGAGATGAAATTAATATATATATATATATATATATATATATATATATAATATCACTAGTACTGCAGCCGGACAGGTATATATATTTATTATGTAATGACTGATGACGGACCTGCTGGACACTGTCAGCTCAGCAGCACCGCAGACTGCTACAGTAAGCTACTATAGTAGTATGTATCAAGAAGAAAGAGAAAAAAAAAAAACACGGGTAGGTGGTATACAATTATGGATGGACCAGCGACTGCCGACACAGAGGTAGCTACAGCCGTGGACTACCGTACTGTGTCTGCTGCTAATATAGACTGGATGATAATGAGATGAAATTAATATATATATATATATATATATATATCACTAGTACTGCAGCCGGACAGGTATATATATTTATTATGTAATGACTGCTGACGGACCTGCTGGACACTGTCAGCTCAGCAGCACCGCAGACTGCTACAGTAAGCTACTATAGTAGTATGTATCAAGAAGAAAGAGAAAAAAAAAAACCACGGGTAGGTGGTATACAATTATGGATGGACCAGCGACTGCCGACACAGAGGTAGCTACAGCCGTGGACTACCGTACTGTGTCTGCTGCTAATATAGACTGGATGATAATGAGATGAAATTAATATATATATATATATATATATATATATAATATCACTAGTACTGCAGCCGGACAGGTATATATATTATGTAATGACTGATGACGGACCTGCTGGACACTGTCAGCTCAGCAGCACCGCAGACTGCTACAGTAAGCTACTATAGTAGTATGTATCAAGAAGAAAGAAAAAGAAAAAACCACGGGTAGGTGGTATACAATTATGGATGGACCAGCGACTGCCGACACAGAGGTAGCTACAGCCGTGGACTACCGTACTGTGTCTGCTGCTAATATAGACTGGATGATAATGAGATGAAATTAATATATATATATATATATATATATATATATATAATATCACTAGTACTGCAGCCGGACAGGTATATATATTTATTATGTAATGACTGATGACGGACCTGCTGGACACTGTCAGCTCAGCAGCACCGCAGACTGCTACAGTAAGCTACTATAGTAGTATGTATCAAGAAGAAAGAGAAAAATAAAACCACGGGTAGGTGGTATACAATTATGGATGGACCAGCGACTGCCGACACAGAGGTAGCTACAGCCATGGACTACCGTACTGTGTCTGCTGCTAATATAGACTGGATGATAATGAGATGAAATTAATATATATATATATATATATATATATATATATATAATATCACTAGTACTGCAGCCGGACAGGTATATATATTTATTATGTAATGACTGATGACGGACCTGCTGGACACTGTCAGCTCAGCAGCACCGCAGACTGCTACAGTAAGCTACTATAGTAGTATGTATCAAGAAGAAAGAGAAAAAAAAAACCACGGGTAGGTGGTATACAATTATGGATGGACCAGCGACTGCCG
Source organism: Pseudophryne corroboree (assembly GCF_028390025.1). Classification (NCBI taxonomy): domain Eukaryota; kingdom Metazoa; phylum Chordata; class Amphibia; order Anura; family Myobatrachidae; genus Pseudophryne; species Pseudophryne corroboree. The sequence goes on from NW_026970546.1 coordinate 48,165, forward strand.
ACACAGAGGTAGCTACAGCCGTGGACTACCGTACTGTGTCTGCTGCTAATATAGACTGGATGATAATGAGATGAAATTAATATATATATATATATATAATATCACTAGTACTGCAGCCGGACAGGTATATATATTTATTATGTAATGACTGATGACGGACCTGCTGGACACTGTCAGCTCAGCAGCACAGCAGACTGCTACAGTAAGCTACTATAGTAGTATGTATCAAGAAGAAAGAGAAAAAAAAAACCACGGGTAGGTGGTATACAATTATGGATGGACCAGCGACTGCCGACACAGAGGTAGCTACAGCCGTGGACTACCGTACTGTGTCTGCTGCTAATATAGACTGGATGATAATGAGATGAAATTAATATATATATATATATATATATAATATCACTAGTACTGCAGCCGGACAGGTATATATATTTATTATGTAATGACTGATGACGGACCTGCTGGACACTGTCAGCTCAGCAGCACCGCAGACTGCTACAGTAAGCTACTATAGTAGTATGTATCAAGAAGAAAGAAAAAAAAAAAAAAACGGGTAGGTGGTATACAATTATATATATATTATATACAATTATATATTAGAGATGAGCGCCTGAAATTTTTCGGGTTTTGTGTTTTGGTTTTGGGTTCGGTTCCGCGGCCGTGTTTTGGGTTCGACCGCGTTTTGGCAAAACCTCACCGAATTTTTTTTGTCGGATTCGGGTGTGTTTTGGATTCGGGTGTTTTTTTTAAAAAACACTAAAAAACAGCTTAAATCATAGAATTTGGGGGTCATTTTGATCCCATATTATTATTAACCTCAAAAACCATAATTTCCACTCATTTTCAGTCTATTCTGAATACCTCACACCTCACAATATTATTTTTAGTCCTAAAATTTGCACCAAGGTCGCTGGATGACTAAGCTAAGCGACACTAGTGGCCGACACAAACACCTGGCCCATCTAGGAGTGGCACTGCAGTGTCACGCAGGATGTCCCTTCCAAAAAACCCTCCCCAATCAGCACATGACGCAAAGAAAAAAAGAGGCGCAATGAGGTAGCTGACTGTGTGAGTAAGATAAGCGACCCTAGTGGCCGACACAAACACCGGGCCCATTTAGGAGTGGCACTGCAGTGTCACGCAGGATGTCCCTTCCAAAAAACCCTCCCCAATCAGCACATGACGCAAAGAAAAAAAGAGGCGCAATGAGGTAGCTGACTGTGTGAGTAAGATTAGCGACCCTAGTGGCCGACACAAACACCGGGCCCATTTAGGAGTGGCACTGCAGTGTCACGCAGGATGTCCCTTCCAAAAAACCCTCCCCAATCAGCACATGACGCAAAGAAAAAAAGAGGCGCAATGAGGTAGCTGACTGTGTGAGTAAGATTAGCGACCCTAGTGGCCGACACAAACACCGGGCCCATTTAGGAGTGGCACTGCAGTGTCACGCAGGATGTCCCTTCCAAAAAACCCTCCCCAATCAGCACATGACGCAAAGAAAAAAAGAGGCGCAATGAGGTAGCTGACTGTGTGAGTAAGATTAGCGACCCTAGTGGCCGACACAAACACCGGGCCCATTTAGGAGTGGCACTGCAGTGTCACGCAGGATGTCCCTTCCAAAAAACCCTCCCCAATCAGCACATGACGCAAAGAAAAAAAGAGGCGCAATGAGGTAGCTGACTGTGTGAGTAAGATTAGCGACCCTAGTGGCCGACACAAACACCGGGCCCATTTAGGAGTGGCACTGCAGTGTCACGCAGGATGTCCCTTCCAAAAAACCCTCCCCAATCAGCACATGACGCAAAGAAAAAAAGAGGCGCAATGAGGTAGCTGACTGTGTGAGTAAGATTAGCGACCCTAGTGGCCGACACAAACACCGGGCCCATTTAGGAGTGGCACTGCAGTGTCACGCAGGATGTCCCTTCCAAAAAATCCTCCCCAATCAGCACATGACGCAAAGAAAAAAAGAGGCGCAATGAGGTAGCTGACTGTGTGAGTAAGATTAGCGACCCTAGTGGCCGACACAAACACCGGGCCCATTTAGGAGTGGCACTGCAGTGTCACGCAGGATGTCCCTTCCAAAAAACCCTCCCCAATCAGCACATGACGCAAAGAAAAAAAGAGGCGCAATGAGGTAGCTGACTGTGTGAGTAAGATTAGCGACCCTAGTGGCCGACACAAACACCGGGCCCATTTAGGAGTGGCACTGCAGTGTCACGCAGGATGTCCCTTCCAAAAAACCCTCCCCAATCAGCACATGACGCAAAGAAAAAAAGAGGCGCAATGAGGTAGCTGACTGTGTGAGTAAGATTAGCGACCCTAGTGGCCGACACAAACACCGGGCCCATTTAGGAGTGGCACTGCAGTGTCACGCAGGATGTCCCTTCCAAAAAAACCCTCCCCAATCAGCACATGACGCAAAGAAAAAAAGAGGCGCAATGAGGTAGCTGACTGTGTGAGTAAGATTAGCGACCCTAGTGGCCGACACAAACACCGGGCCCATTTAGGAGTGGCACTGCAGTGTCACGCAGGATGTCCCTTCCAAAAAACCCTCCCCAAACAGCACATGACGCAAAGAAAAATAAAAGAAAAAAGAGGTGCAAGATGGAATTGTCCTTGGGCCCTCCCACCCACCCTTATGTTGTATAAACAAAACAGGACATGCACACTTTAACCAACCCATCATTTCAGTGACAGGGTCTGCCACACGACTGTGACTGATATGACGGGTTGGTTTGGACCCCCCCCAAAAAAGAAGCAATTAATCTCTCCTTGCACAAACTGGCTCTACAGAGGCAAGATGTCCACCTCATCATCACCCTCCGATATATCACCGTGTACATCCCCCTCCTCACAGATTATCAATTCGTCCCCACTGGAATCCACCATCTCAGCTCCCTGTGTACTTTGTGGAGGCAATTGCTGCTGGTCAATGTCTCCGCGGAGGAATTGATTATAATTCATTTTAATGAACATCATCTTCTCCACATTTTCTGGATGTAACCTCGTACGCCGATTGCTGACAAGGTGAGCGGCGGCACTAAACACTCTTTCGGAGTACACACTTGTGGGAGGGCAACTTAGGTAGAATAAAGCCAGTTTGTGCAATGGCCTCCAAATTGCCTCTTTTTCCTGCCAGTATAAGTATGGACTGTGTGACATGCCTACTTGGATGCGGTCACTCATATAATCCTCCACCATTCTTTCAATGGTGAGAGAATCATATGCAGTGACAGTAGACGACATGTCCGTAATCGTTGTCAGGTCCTTCAGTCCGGACCAGATGTCAGCATCAGCAGTCGCTCCAGACTGCCCTGCATCACCGCCAGCGGGTGGGCTCGGAATTCTGAGCCTTTTCCTCGCACCCCCAGTTGCGGGAGAATGTGAAGGAGGAGATGTTGACAGGTCGCGTTCCGCTTGACTTGACAATTTTCTCACCAGCAGGTCTTTCAACCCCAGCAGACTTGTGTCTGCCGGAAAGAGAGATCCAAGGTAGGCTTTAAATCTAGGATCGAGCACGGTGGCCAAAATGTAGTGCTCTGATTTCAACAGATTGACCACCCGTGAATCCTTGTTAAGCGAATTAAGGGCTCCATCCACAAGTCCCACATGCCTAGCGGAATCGCTCCGTGTTAGCTCCTCCTTCAATGTCTCCAGCTTCTTCTGCAAAAGCCTGATGAGGGGAATGACCTGACTCAGGCTGGCAGTGTCTGAACTGACTTCACGTGTGGCAAGTTCAAAGGGCATCAGAACCTTGCACAACGTTGAAATCATTCTCCACTGCGCTTGAGACAGGTGCATTCCACCTCCTATATCGTGCTCAATTGTATAGGCTTGAATGGCCTTTTGCTGCTCCTCCAACCTCTGAAGCATATAGAGGGTTGAATTCCACCTCGTTACCACTTCTTGCTTCAGATGATGGCAGGGCAGGTTCAGTAGTTTTTGGTGGTGCTCCAGTCTTCTGTACGTGGTGCCTGTACGCCGAAAGTGTCCCGCAATTTTTCTGGCCACCGACAGCATCTCTTGCACGCCCCTGTCGTTTTTTAAATAATTCTGCACCACCAAATTCAAGGTATGTGCAAAACATGGGACGTGCTGGAATTTGCCCATATTTAATGCACACACAATATTGCTGGCGTTGTCCGATGCCACAAATCCACAGGAGAGTCCAATTGGGGTAAGCCATTCCGCGATGATCTTCCTCAGTTGCCGTAAGAGGTTTTCAGCTGTGTGCGTATTCTGGAAAGCGGTGATACAAAGCGTAGCCTGCCTAGGAAAGAGTTGGCGTTTGCGAGATGCTGCTACTGGTGCCGCCGCTGCTGTTCTTGCGGCGGGAGTCCATACATCTACCCAGTGGGCTGTCACAGTCATATAGTCCTGACCCTGCCCTGCTTCACTTGTCCACATGTCCGTGGTTAAGTGGACATTGGGTACAACTGCATTTTTTAGGACACTGGTGAGTCTTTTTCTGAGGTCCGTGTACATTCTCGGTATCGCCTGCCTAGAGAAGTGGAACCTAGATGGTATTTGGTAACGGGGGCACACTGCCTCAATAAATTGTCTAGTTCCCTGTGAACTAACGGCGGATACCGGACGCACGTCTAACACCAACATAGTTGTCAAGGCCTCAGTTATCCGCTTTGCAGCAGGATGACTGCTGTGATATTTCATCTTCCTCGCAAAGGACTGTTGAACAGTCAATTGCTTACTGGAAGTAGTACAAGTGGGCTTACGACTTCCCCTCTGGGATGACCATCGACTCCCAGCAGCAACAACAGCAGCGCCAGCAGCAGTAGGCGTTACACGCAAGGATGCATCGGGGGAATCCCAGGCAGGAGAGGACTCGTCAGAATTGCCAGTGACATGGCCTGCAGGACTATTGGCATTCCTGGGGAAGGAGGAAATTGACACTGAGGGAGTTGGTGGGGTGGTTTGCGTGAGCTTGGTTACAAGAGGAAGGGATTTACTGGTCAGTGGACTGCTTCCGCTGTCACCCAAAGTTTTTGAACTTGTCACTGACTTATTATGAATGCGCTGCAGGTGACGTATAAGGGAGGATGTTCCGAGGTGGTTAACGTCCTTACCCCTACTTATTACAGCTTGACAAAGGGAACACACGGCTTGACACCTGTTGTCCGCATTTCTGTTGAAATAGTTCCACACCGAAGAGCTGATTTTTTTGGTATTTTCACCAGGCATGTCAACGGCCATATTCCTCCCACGGACAACAGGTGTCTCCCCGGGTGCCTGACTTAAACAAACCACCTCACCATCAGAATCCTCCTGGTCAATTTCCTCCCCAGCGCCAGCAACACCCATATCCTCCTCATCCTGGTGTACTTCAACACTGACATCTTCAATCTGACTATCAGGAACTGGACTGCGGGTGCTCCTTCCAGCACTTGCAGGGGGCGTGCAAATGGTGGAAGGCGCATGCTCTTCACGTCCAGTGTTGGGAAGGTCAGGCATCGCAACCGACACAATTGGGCTCTCCTTGTGGATTTGGGATTTCGAAGAACGCACAGTTCTTTGCGGTGCTACTGCTTTTGCCAGCTTGAGTCTTTTCATTTTTCTAGCGAGAGGCTGAGTGCCTCCATCCTCATGTGAAGCTGAACCACTAGCCATGAACATAGGCCAGGGCCTCAGCCGTTCCTTGCCACTCCGTGTGGTAAATGGCATATTGGCAAGTTTACGCTTCTCCAACAATTTTATTTTAGGTTTTGGAGTCCTTTTTTTACTGATATTTGGTGTTTTGGATTTGACATGCTCTGTACTATGACATTGGGCATCGGCCTTGGCAGACGACGTTGCTGGCATTTCATCGTCTCGGCCATGACTAGTGGCAGCAGCTTCAGCACGAGGTGGAAGTGGATCTTGATCTTTCCCTAATTTTGGAACCTCAACATTTTTGTTCTCCATATTTTAATAGGCACAACTAAAAGGCACCTCAGGTAAACAATGGAGATGGATGGATACTAGTATACAATTATGGACGGACTGCCGAGTGCCGACACAGAGGTAGCTACAGCCGTGAACTACCGTACTGTGTCTGCTGCTAATATAGACTGGTTGATAAAGAGATGTCGTAGTATGTATGTATGAAGAAGAAAGAAAAAAAAACCACGGTTAGGTGGTATACAATTATGGACGGACTGCCGAGTGCCGACACAGAGGTAGCCACAGCCGTGAACTACCGTACTGTACTGTGTCTGCTGCTAATATAGACTGGTTGATAAAGAGATGTCGTAGTATGTATGTATGAAGAAGAAAGAAAAAAAAACCACGGGTAGGTGGTATACAATTATGGACGGACTGCCGAGTGCCGACACAGAGGTAGCCACAGCCGTGAACTACCGTACTGTACTGTGTCTGCTGCTAATATAGACTGGTTGATAAAGAGATGTAGTAGTATGTATGTATGAAGAAGAAAGAAAAAAAAACCACGGGTAGGTGGTATACAATTATGGACGGACTGCCGAGTGCCGACACAGAGGTAGCCACAGCCGTGAACTACCGTACTGTACTGTGTCTGCTGCTAATATAGACTGGTTGATAAAGAGATGTCGTAGTATGTATGTATGAAGAAGAAAGAAAAAAAAACCACGGTTAGGTGGTATACAATTATGGACGGACTGCCGAGTGCCGACACAGAGGTAGCCACAGCCGTGAACTACCGTACTGTACTGTGTCTGCTGCTAATATAGACTGGTTGATAAAGAGATGTCGTAGTATGTATGTATAAAGAAGAAAGAAAAAAAAACCACGGTTAGGTGGTATACAATTATGGACGGACTGCCGAGTGCCGACACAGAGGTAGCCACAGCCGTGAACTACCGTACTGTACTGTGTCTGCTGCTAATATAGACTGGTTGATAAAGAGATGTCGTAGTATGTATGTATGAAGAAGAAAGAAAAAAAAACCACGGTTAGGTGGTATACAATTATGGACGGACTGCCGAGTGCCGACACAGTGGTAGCCACAGCCGTGAACTACCGTACTGTACTGTGTCTGCTGCTAATATAGACTGGTTGATAAAGAGATGTCGTAGTATGTATGTATAAAGAAGAAAGAAAAAAAAACCACGGTTAGGTGGTATACAATTATGGACGGACTGCCGAGTGCCGACACAGAGGTAGCCACAGCCGTGAACTACCGTACTGTACTGTGTCTGCTGCTAATATAGACTGGTTGATAAAGAGATGTAGTAGTATGTATGTATAAAGAAGAAAGAAAAAAAAACCACGGGTAGGTGGTATACAATTATGGATGGACTGCCGAGTGCCGACACAGAGGTAGCTACAGCCGTGAACTACCGTACTGTGTCTGCTGCGACTGGATGATAAATAATGATATAAAAAATATATATATATCACTACTGCAGCCGGACAGGTATATATATTATATAATGACGGACCTGCTGGACACTGTCTGTCAGCAGAATGAGTTTTTTATAGAATAAAAAAAAAAACACCACACAAGTGAAGTCACACGACGAGTGTTTAACTTTTTCAGGCAATCACAATATAGTATACTACTAACTATACTGGTGGTCAGTGTGGTCAGGTCACTGGTCAGTCACACTGGCAGTGGCACTCCTGCAGCAAAAGTGTGCACTGTTTAATTTTAATATAATATGTACTCCTGGCTCCTGCTATAACCTATAACTGGCACTGCAGTGCTCCCCAGTCTCCCCCACAATTATAAGCTGTGTGAGCTGAGCACAGTCAGATATATAATATATACATAGATGATGCAGCACACTGGGCTGAGCAGTGCACACAGATATGGTATGTGACTGTCTTGTACTCCTGGCTCCTGCTATAACCTATAACTGGCACTGCAGTGCTCCCCAGTCTCCCCCACAATTATAAGCTGTGTGAGCTGAGCACAGTCAGATATATAATATATACATAGATGATGCAGGCATGCAGCACACTGGGCTGAGCAGTGCACACAGATATGGTATGTGACTGAGTCACTGTGTGTACCGTTTTTTTCAGGCAGAGAACGGATATATTAAATAAAACAACTGCACTGCTGGTGGTCACTGTGGTCAGTCACTAAACTCTGCACTCTCTTCTACAGTATCAGCCTCAGGTCAATCTCTCTCTCTCTCTCCTAATCTAAATGGAGAGGACGCCAGCCACGTCCTCTCCCTATCAATCTCAATGCACGTGTGAAAATGGCGGCGACGCGCGGCTCCTTATATAGAATCCGAGTCTCGCGAGAATCCGACAGCGTCATGATGACGTTCGGGCGCGCTCGGGTTAACCGAGCAAGGCGGGAAGATCCGAGTCGCTCGGACCCGTGAAAAAAAACATGAAGTTCGTGCGGGTTCGGATTCAGAGAAACCGAACCCGCTCATCTCTATTATATATATATATATATATATATATATATATATATATATATATATTAAACTGGTGGTGATTAATTAAACTGGTGGTCAGGTCACTGGTCACACTATCAGCAACTTGCAAGTAGTACTCCTAAGCAGACAATCACAATATATACTGGTGGTCAGTGTGGTCACAATGGCAGTGTGGCACTCTGGCAGCAGAGTGCCAGCAAAAGTGTGCACTGTACGTTAAAATATGTACTCCTGCTCTCAGACTCTAACTGCTCCCCACTGTCTCCCCCACAAGTCAGATATACAGTCACACTATCACTTCAGCAAGTAGTAGTACTCCTCCTAATGCTCCCCAAAATTACTAAAGTAAATAATACTGTGTCTCTCTCTACTCTAGTCTCACTCTCTATAAACGGAGAGGACGCCAGCCACGTCCTCTCCCTATCAATCTCAATGCACGTGTGAAAATGGCGGCGACGCGCGGCTCCTTATATAGAATCCGAGTCTCGCGATAGAATCCGAGCCTCGCGAGAATCCGACAGCGGGATGATGACGTTCGGGCGCGCTCGGGTTAACCGAACAAGGCGGGAAGATCCGAGTCGCTCGGACCCGTGTAAAAAAACCTGAAGTTCGGGCGGGTTCGGTTTCCGAGGAACCGAACCCGCTCATCTCTAATATTCTCCTTTTGTATAGTACTCTGCTGCCTAGTGTGGATAGCTCCAAATACACACACACTGCCACCCATCCTATATATTCTCCTTCTGTATAGTACTCTGCTGCCTAGTGTGGATAGCTCCAAATACACACACACACTGCCGCCCATCCTATATATTCTCCTTCTGTATAGTACTCTGCTGCCTAGTGTGGATAGCTCCTAACACACACACACTGCCACCCATCCTATATATTCTCCTTCTGTATAGTACTCTGCTGCCTAGTGTGGATAGCTCCAAATACACACACACACTGCCGCCCATCCTATATATTCTCCTTCTGTATAGTACTCTGCTGCCAAGAGTTTATAGCTCCTAACACACACACACTGCCGCCCATCCTATATATTCTCCTTCTGTATAGTACGCTGCTGCCTAGTGTTTATAGCTCCTAACACACACACACTGCCGCCCGTCCTATATATTCTCCTTCTGTATAGTACTCTGTGCCTAATGTTTATAGCTCCTAACATACACACACTGCCACCCATCCTATATATTCTCCTTCTGTATAGTACTCTGCTGCCTAGTGTTTATAGCTCCTAACACACACACACTGCCGCCGATCCTATATATTCTCCTTCTGTATAGTACTCTTCTGCCTAGTGTTTATAGCTCCTAACACACACACACTGCCGCCCGTCCTATATATTCTCCTTCTGTATAGTACTCTGCCTAATGTTTATAGCTCCTAACATACACACACTGCCACCCATCCTATGGCCCTCATTCCGAGTTGATCGGTCGCAAGGCGAATTTAGCAGAGTTACACACGCTAAGCCGCCGCCTACTGGGAGTGAATCTTAGCTTCTTAAAATTGCGACCGATGTATTCGCAATAATGCGATTACTAACTACTTAGCCGTTTCAGAGTAGCTCCAGACTTACTCTGCCTGTGCGATCATTTCAGTGCTTGTCGTTCCTGGTTGACGTCACAAACACACCCAGCGTTCGCCCAGGCACTCCCACCGTTTCTCCGGCCACTCCTGCGTTTTTTCCGGAAACGGTAGCGTTTTCAGCCACACGCCCCTGAAACGCTGTGTTTCCGCCCAGTAACACCCATTTCCTGTCAATCACATTACGATCGCCGGAGCGAAGAAAAAGCCGTGAGTAAAAATACTTTCTTCATAGTAAAGTTACTTGGCGCAGTCGCAGTGCGAACATTGCGCATGCGTACTAAGCGGATTTTCACTGCAATGCGATGAAAAATACCGAGCGAACAACTCGGAATGAGGGCCGATATATTCTCCTTCTGTATAGTACTCTGCTGCCTAGTGTGGATAGCTCCTAATACACACACACTGCCGCCCATCCTATATATTCTCCTTCTGTATAGTACTCTGCTGCCTAGTGTTTATAGCTCCTAACACACAAACACTGCCGCCCATCCTATATATTCTCCTTCTGTATAGTACGCTGCTGCCTAGTGTTTATAGCTCCTAACACACTCACACTGCCGCCCGTCCTTTATATTCTCCTTCTGTATAGTACTCTGTGCCTAATGTTTATAGCTCCTAACACACACACTGCCACCCATCCTATACATTCTCCTTCTGTATAGTACTCTGCTGCCTAGTGTTTATAGCTCCTAACACACACACACTGCCACCCGTCCTATATATTCTCCTTCTGTATAGTACTCTGCTGCCTAGTGTTTATAGCTCCTAACACACACACACTGCCGCCCATCCTATATATTCTCCTTTTGTATAGTACGCTGCTGCCTAGTGTGGATAGCTCCTGACACACACACACTGCCGCCCATCCTGTATATTCTCCTTCTGTATAGTACTCTGCTGCCTAGTGTGGATAGCTCCTAACACACACGCACTGCCGCCCATCCTATATATTCTCCTTCTGTATAGTACTCTGCTGCTTAGTGTTTATAGCTCCTAACACACACACACTGCCGCCTGTCCTATATATTCTCCTTCTGTATAGTACTCTGCTGCATAGTGTTTATAGCTCCTAACACACACACACTGCCGCCCGTCCTATATATTCTCCTCCTGTATAGTACTCTGCTGCCTAGTGTTTATAGCTCCTAACACACACACACTGCCGCCCATCCTATATATTCTCCTTCTGTATAGTACTCTGCTGCCTAGTGTTTATAGCTCCTAAAACACACACACTGCCGCCCATCCTATATATTCTCCTTCTGTATAGTACGCTGCTGCCTAGTGTGGATAGCTCCTGACACACACACACACACACACACACACACACACACACTGCCGCCCATCCTGTAAATTCTCCTTCTGTATAGTACTCTGCTGCCTAGTGTGGATAGCTCCTAATACATACACACTGCCGCCCATCCTATATATTCTCCTTCTGTATAGTATGCTGCTGCCTAGTGTGGATAGCTCTTGACACACACACTGCCGCCCATCCTATATCTTCTCCTTCTGTATAGTACTCTGCTGCATAGTGTGGATAGCTCCTAACACATACACACTTCCGCCCATCCTATATATTCTCCTTCTGTATAGTACTCTGCTGCCTAGTGTTTATAGCTCCTAACACACACACACTGCCGTCCGTCCTATATATTCTCCTTCTGTATAGTACGCTGCTGCCTAGTGTGGATAGCTCCTAATACACAGTGCCGCCCATCCTATATATTCTCCTTCTGTATAGTACTCTGCTGCCTAGTGGGGATAGCTCCTAATACACACACACACTGCCGCCCATCCTATATATTCTCCTTCTGTATAGTACGCTGCTGCCTAGTGTGGATAGCTCCTGACACACACTCACACTGCCGCCCATCCTGTATATTCTCCTTCTGTATAGTACTCTGCTGCCTAGTGTGGATAGCTCCTAATACACACACACTGCCGCCCATCCTATATATTCTCCTTCTGTATAGTACTCTGCTGCCTAGTGTGGATAGCTCCTAATACACACACACTGCCGCCCATCCTATATATTCTCCTTCTGTATAGTACGCTGCTGCCTAGTGTGGATAGCTCCTGACACACACACACACTGCCGCCCATCCTATATATTCTCCTTCTGTATAGTACTCTATTGCCTAGTGGGGATAGCTCCTAACACACACGCACTGCCGCCCATCCTATATATTCTCCTTCTGTATAGTACTCTATTGCCTAGTGTTTATACCTACTAACACACACACACACACTGCTGCCCATCCTATATATTCTCCTTCTGTATAGTACGCTGCTGCCTAGGGGGGATCGCTCCTAACACACACACACTGCCGCCCATCCTATATATTCTCCTTCTGTACAGTACTGGGCTGCCTAGTGTTTATACCTACTAACACACACACACTGCCGCCCATCCTATATATTCTCCTTCTGTATAGTACGCTGCTGCCTAGTGTGGATAGCTCCTGACACACACACACACTGCCGCCCATCCTATATATTCTCCTTCTGTATAGTACTCTGCTGCCTAGTGGAGATAGCCCCTGACACACACACACACTGCCGCCTATCCTATATATTCTCCTTCTGTATAGTAATTTGCTGCCTAGTGGGGATAGCTCCTAACACACACACACTGCTGCCCATCCTATATATTCTCCTTCTGTATAGTACTCTGCTGCCTAGTGGGGATAGCTCCTAAAACACACACACTGCTGCCCATCCTATATATTCTCCTTCTGTATAGTACACTGCTGCCTAGTGGGGATAGCTCCTAACACACACACACTGCTGCCCATCCTATATATTCTCCTTCTGTATAGTACACTGCTGCCTAGTGGGGATTAGTGATGAGCGGGTTCGGTTTCCGAGAAACTGAACCCCCCCGAACTGCACCCTTTTTAGACGGGTCCGAGCCATACTCGGATTCTCCCGTATGGCTCGGTTAACCCGAGCGCGCCCGAACGTCATCATCCCGCTGTCGGATTCTCGCGAGATTCGGATTCTATATAAGCAGCCGCGCGTCGCCGCCATTTTCACACGTGCATTGAGATTGATAGGGAGAGGACGTGGCTGGCGTCCTCTCCGTTTATATAGTTATATACTACACAGTTGATCTGATTGCTTAGCTTATTGTGGGGAGGATTGGGGAGCAGCTGTTAGGAGGAGTACAGTGCAGAGTTTTGCTAATAGTGACCACCAGTTTTTTATCCGTTCTCTGCCTGAAAAAAACGCTCCATACCATATCTGTGCTCAGTGTGCTGCATGATATATTTGTGCTGAGTGCTCACACTGCTTAATTGTGGGGACTGGGGAGCAGCTATAGCAGGAGTACAGTGCAGAGTTTTGCGGACAGTGACCACCAGTATACGTTTGTCTGCCTGAAAAACACTCCTGTGGTGTCTTTTTTTTTTTATACTATAAACGCAGTCTGCTGACAGTGTCCACCAGGTCCATTATACTGTATATAGCAGTACGGTAGGCCACTGCTGTACCTACCTCTGTGTCGTCACTCGTCGTCCATTAGTATACTATCCATCCATCTACATTGTATACCTGTGGTGTCTTTTTTTCTTTACACTATAAACGCAGTCTGCTGACAGTGTCCACCAGGTCCATTATACTGTATATAGCAGTACGGTAGGCCACTGCTGTACCTACCTCTGTGTCATCACTCGTCGTCCATAAGTATACTATCCATCCATCTACATTGTATACCTGTGGTGTCTTTTTTTCTTTATACTATAAACGCAGTCTGCTGACAGTGTCCACCAGGTCCATTATACTGTATATAGCAGTACGGTAGGCCACTGCTGTACCTACCTCTGTGTCGTCACTCGTCGTCCATAAGTATACTATCCATCCATCTACATTGTATACCTGTGGTGTCTTTTTTTCTTTATACTATAAACGCAGTCTGCTGACAGTGTCCACCAGGTCCATTATACTGTATATAGCAGTACGGTAGGCCACTGCTGTACCTACCTCTGTGTCGTCACTCGTCGTCCATTAGTATACTATCCATCCATCTACATTGTATACCTGTGGTGTCTTTTTTTCTTTATACTATAAACGCAGTCTGCTGACAGTGTCCACCAGGTCCATTATACTGTATATAGCAGTACGGTAGGCCACTGCTGTACCTACCTCTGTGTCGTCACTCGTCGTCCATAAGTATACTATCCATCCATCTACATTGTATACCTGTGGTGTCTTTTTTTCTTTATACTATAAACGCAGTCTGCTGACAGTGTCCACCAGGTCCATTATACTGTATATAGCAGTACGGTAGGCCACTGCTGTACCTACCTCTGTGTCATCACTCGTCGTCCATAAGTATACTATCCATCCATCTACATTGTATACCTGTGGTGTCTTTTTTTCTTTATACTATAAACGCAGTCTGCTGACAGTGTCCACCAGGTCCATTATACTGTATATAGCAGTACGGTAGGCCACTGCTGTACCTACCTCTGTGTCATCACTCGTCGTCCATAAGTATACTATCCATCCATCTACATTGTATACCTGTGGTGTCTTTTTTTTTATACTATAAACGCAGTCTGCTGACAGTGTCCACCAGGTCCATTATACTGTATATAGCAGTACGGTAGGCCACTGCTGTACCTACCTCTGTGTCGTCACTCGTCGTCCATAAGTATACTATCCATCCATCTACATTGTATACCTGTGGTGTCTTTTTTTCTTTATACTATAAACGCAGTCTGCTGACAGTGTCCACCAGGTCCATTATACTGTATATAGCAGTACGGTAGGACACTGCTGTACCTACCTCTGTGTCGTCACTCGTCGTCCATAAGTATACTATCCATCCATCTACATTGTATACCTGTGGTGTCTTTTTTTCTTTATACTATAAACGCAGTCTGCTGACAGTGTCCACCAGGTCCATTATACTGTATATAGCAGTACGGTAGGCCACTGCTGTACCTACCTCTGTGTTGTCACTCGTCGTCCATAAGTATACTATCCATCCATCTACATTGTATACCTGTGGTGTCTTTTTTTCTTTATACTATAAACGCAGTCTGCTGACAGTGTCCACCAGGTCCATTATACTGTATATAGCAGTACGGTAGGCCACTGCTGTACATACCTCTGTGTCGTCACTCGTCGTCCATAAGTATACTATCCATCCATCTACATTGTATACCTGTGGTGTCTTTTTTTTTATACTATAAATGCAGTCTGCTGACAGTGTCCACCAGGTCCATTATACTGTATATAGCAGTACGGTAGGCCACTGCTGTACCTACCTCTGTGTCGTCACTCGTCATCCATAAAGTATACTATCCATCCATCTACATTGTATACCTGTGGTGCCTTTCAGTTGTGCGCATTAAAATATGGAGAACAAAAATGTGGAGGTTAAAAAAATAGGGAAAGATCAAGATCCACTTCCACCTCATGCTGAAGCTGCTGCCACTAGTCATGGCCGAGATGATGAAATGCCATCAACGTCGTCTGCCAAGGCCGATGCCCAATGTCATAGTACAGAGCATGTAAAATCCAAAACACAAAAGATCAGTAAAATGACCCAAAAATCAAAATTAAAAGCGTCTGAGGAGAAGCGTAAACTTGCCAATATGCCATTTACGACACGGAGTGGCAAGGAACGGCTGAGGCCCTGGCCTATGTTCATGGCTAGTGGTTCAGCTTCATATGAGGATGGAAGCACTCATCCTGTCGCTAGAAAAAAGAAAAGACTTAAGCTGGCAAAAGCACAGCAAAGAACTGTGCGTTCTTCGAAATCACAAATCCCCAAGGAGAGTCCAATTGTGTCGGTTGCGATGCCTGACCTTCCCAACACTGGACGGGAAGACCTTGCGCCTTCCACCATTTGCACGCCCCCTGCAAGTGCTGGAAGGAGCACCCGCAGTCCAGTTCCTGATAGTCAAATTGAAGATGTCAGTGTTGAAGTACACCAGGATGAGGATATGGGTGTTGCTGGCGCTGGGGAGGAAATTGACAAGGAGGATTCTGATGGTGAGGTGGTTTGTTTAAGTCAGGCACCCGGGGAGACACCTGTTGTCCGTAGGACGAATATGGCCATTGACATGCCTGGTCAAAATACCAAAAAAAATCAGCTCTTCGGTGTGGAATTTTTTCAACACTAATGCGGACAACAGGTGTCAAGCCGTGTGTTGCCTTTGTCAAGCTGTAATAAGTAGGGGTAAGGACGTTAACCACCTCGGAACATCCTCACTTATACGTCACCTGCAGCGCATTCATCATAAGTCAGTGACAAGTTCAAAAACTTTGGGCGACAGCGGAAGCAGTCCACTGACCACTAAATCCCTTCCTCTTGTAACCAAGCTCCCGCAAACCACACCACCAACTCCCTCAGTGTCAATTTCCTCCTTACCCAGGAAAGCCAATAGTCCTGCAGGCCATGTCACTGGCAAGTCTGACGAGTCCTCTCCTGCCTGGGATTCCTCCGCTGCATCCTTGAGTGTAACGCCTACTGCTGCTGGCGCTGCTGTTGTTGCTGCTGGGAGTCGATCGGCATCCCAGAGGGGAAGTCGGAAGACCACTTGTACTACTTCCAGTAAGCAATTGACTGTCCAACAGTCCTTTGCGAGGAAGATGAAATATCACAGCAGTCATCCTGCTGCAAAGCGGATAACTGAGGCCTTGGCAGCCTGGGCGGTGAGAAAAGTGGTTCCGGTATCCATCGTTACTTCAGAGCCAACTATAGACTTGATTGAGGTACTGTGTCCCCGGTACCAAATACCATCTAGGTTCCATTTCTCTAGGCAGGCGATACCGAAAATGTACACAGACCTCAGAAAAAGACTCACCAGTGTCCTAAAAAATGCAGTTGTACCCAATGTCCACTTAACCACGGACATGTGGACAAGTGGAGCAGGGCAGACTCAGGACTATATGACTGTGACAGCCCACTGGGTAGATGTATTGCCTCCCGCTGCAAGAACAGCAGCGGCGGCACCAGTAGCAGCATCTCGCAAACGCCAACTCGTTCCTAGGCAGGCTACGCTTTGTATCACCGCTTTCCAGAATACGCACACAGCTGAAAACCTCTTACGGCAACTGAGGAAGATCATCGCAGAATGGCTTACCCCAATTTGACTCTCCTGGGGATTTGTGACATTGGACAACGCCAGCAATATTGTGTGTGCATTACATCTGGGCAAATTCCAGCACGTCCCATGTTTTGCACATACCTTGAATTTGGTGGTGCAGAATTATTTAAAAAACGACAGGGGCGTGCAAGAGATGCTGTCGGTGGCCCGAAGATTTGCGGACCACTTTCGGCGTTCAGGCACCGCGTACAGAAGACTGGAGCACCACCAAACACACCTGAACCTGCCCTGCCATCATCTGAAGCAGGAGGTGGTAACGGGGTGGAATTCAACCCTCTATATGCTTCAGGGGATGGAGGAGCAGCAAAAGGCCATTCAAGCCTATACATCTGGCCACTGTCACGATCCGGGTATCTGGACGCCATTACTTACTCTTCAGATGCCTCCTGAGGCTGGCTCAGCGTTCCAGGACCGGATCCCATCCGTTACACTGATGTCCACATTCCTGCCTCCTCTCCTGTCACTCTGAGACGCGGTCACCGCGGCGCCAGGTAACATCTGGAATGGCGTTCCCCGCGGCCTCCACCGCTGTCCCTGAGTTCCTGCATGCAGAGTGTCAGAGTGGCGATTACGTCAGCCGCGGCCTCCGCTGTGCCCGCGTGGTTTAGATGTCCAATCATCAGTCTGGCGTCTCCTGTCTCCTGTGGCCGGCGCCGCCATTACTGTTTTCATTACCACATGGATTACAAACCAAACTTCCCTCCAAGTGTCTGCATGGGCGCAGCCATCTTGGATTCTGTCAGCTGATCATTTCCACCAATCTGTTCTCAGTATTGATAATCTGCATAATTGCCTAGCCAATCCCTTCCTTGCTGCAGGTATAAATACACTGTGCCTGAGCAAGGAAGGCGTCAGTGCTTTGGTTGTCTAACCTAGTTCCAGTTTGTCTCTCTCCTGTGGTTGTCTTCCAGGTTCCAGCTCCTGTCTCCAGACTTCTGCTATAGAGACCCGCACCAGCATTCCATCTGCGGTGTAGCCTGACTCTCCGATCCATTCTGGACTCACCTGTTTCCAGCTACAACAATCACCTGCTTCCAGCCCAGCTTCCAGCAGTGTACAGCTTCTCTTAAAGGGCCGGTGTCCTTTCTGCAGTTTACCACTCTCCACCGGTATTATTATTTCACCGCTCTCAAACAATCACCTGCTTCCAGCCCAGCTTCCAGCAGTGTACAGCTTCTCTTAAAGGGCCGGTGTCCTTTTCTGCAGTTTACCACTCTCCACCGGTATTATTATTTCACCGCTCTCAAACTCCAAACTTCATTATTATTTCATCGCTCTCAAGTTCGTTTATTATTTAACTGGTTCCAGCCAGTATCCACTCCGTACCAACAACAGTCTGGTTCCAGCCAGTATCCACAGCAGCCGTTTTACCTTCAGCAGCCCAGCCTTTCCTGGAACATCAGCTGGTACGATCCTGGGTTCTCTCCATTGCTACAGTCAGGCCTGGTAAGGACTTTCCAACTAGAAGATTATAAGAACTGTCTCACACTACCAGTGCCTGTGGCCCTTGCCACCCTGTAGTACCCAGGAATTGTATTTATCCTCTGTTGACTTTTATGTTTCCTTTTACTGCTGCTGTGTTACGGAGTTTGTCATAATAAACATCATTGACTTTTATCCTGGTTGTCGTGGTCACGCCTTCGGGCAGTTATTCTACATGTTACTTACATGTCTAGGGGTCTGATACAACCTCCCAGGTTCCGTTACATCTCAGCCCCTACAACTGAGGCTGCCTCCCGTCAGCTCAGGCCCTCAGTTGTGACAGCCACGATATAGGCAAAGGAGGTGGAATGCACCTGTCTCAAGCGCAGTGGAGAATGATTTCAACGTTGTGCAAGGTTCTGCAACCCTTTGAACTTGCCACACGTGAAGTCAGTTCAGACACTGCCAGCCTGAGTCAGGTCATTCCCCTCATCAGGCTTTTGCAGAAGAAGCTGGAGACATTGAAGGAGGAGCTAAAACAGAGCGATTCCGCTAGGCATGTGGGACTTGTGGATGGAGCCCTTCATTCGCTTAACCAGGATTCACGGGTGGTCAATCTGTTGAAATCAGAGCACTACATTTTGGCCACCGTGCTCGATCCTAGATTTAAAACCTACGTTGTATCTCTCTTTCCGGCAGACACAAGTCTGCAGGGGTTCAAAGACCTGCTGGTGAGAAAATTGTCAAGTCAAGCGGAACGTGACCCGTCAACAGCTCCTCCTTCACATTCTCCCGCAACTGGGGGTGCGAGGAAAAGGCTAAGAATTCCGAGCCCACCCGCTGGCGGTGATGCAGGGCAGTCTGGAGCGAGTGCTGACATCTGGTCCGGACTGAAGGACCTGCCAACGATTACTGACATGTCGTCTACTGTCACTGCATATGATTCTCTCACCATTGAAAGAATGGTGGAGGATTATATGAGTGACCGCATCCAAGTAGGCACGTCACACAGTCCGTACTTATACTGGCAGGAAAAAGAGGCAATTTGGAGGCCCTTGCAGAAACTGGCTTTATTCTACCTAAGTTGCCCTCCCACAAGTGTGTACTCCGAAAGAGTGTTTAGTGCCGCCGCTCACCTTGTCAGCAATCGGCGTACGAGGTTACATCCAGAAAATGTGGAGAAGATGATGTTCATTAAAATTAATTATAATCAATTCCTCCGTGGAGACATTCACCAGCAGCAATTGCCTCCAGAAAGTGCACGGGGACCTGAGATGGTGGATTTCAGTGGGGATGAATTAATAATCTGTGAGGAGGGGGAAGTACACAGTGAAAGGGGTGATGAATCGGACGATGATGATGAGGTGGACATCTTGCCTCTGTAGAGCCAGTTTGTGCAAGGAGAGATTGATTGCTTCTTTTTTGGTGGGGGCCCAAACCAACCAGTCATTTCAGTCACAGTCGTGTGGCAGACCCTGTCGCTGAAATGATGGGTTCGTTAAAGTGTGCATGTCCTGTTTATACAACATAAGGGTGGGTGGGAGGGCCCAAGGACAATTCCATCTTGCACCTCTTTTTTCTTTCATTTTTCTTTGCATCATGTGCTGTTTGGGGACAATTTTTTTGAAGTGCCATCCTGTCTGACACTGCAGTGCCACTCCTAGATGGGCCAGGTGTTTGTGTCGGCCACTTGGGTCGCTTATCTTAGTCACACAGCTACCTCATTGCGCCTCTTTTTTTCTTTGCGTCATGTGCTGTTTGGGGAGTATTTTTTTGAAGGGCCATCCTGCGTGACACTGCAGTGCCACTCCTAGATGGGCCAGGTGTTTGTGTCGGCCAGTAGGGTCGCTTAGCTTAGTCACACAGCTACCTCATTGCGCCTCTTTTTTTCTTTGCGTCATGTGCTGTTTGGGGAGTATTTTTTTGAAGGGCCATCCTGCGTGACACTGCAGTGCCACTCCTAGATGGGCCAGGTGTTTGTGTCGGCCACTTGTGTCACTTAGCTTAGTCACACAGCGACCTTGGTGCGCCTCTTTTTTTCTTTGCATTATGTGCTGTTTGGGGAGTATTTTTTTCAAGTGCCATCCTCTCTGACACTGCAGTGCCACTCCTAGATGGGCCAGGTGTTTGTGTCGGCCACTTGGGTCGCTTAGCTTAGTCACACAGCTACCTCATTGCGCCTCTTTTTTTCTTTGCATCATGTGCTGTTTGGGGACAATTTTTTTGAAGTGCCATCCTGCCTGACACTGCAGTGCCACTCCTAGATGGGCCAGGTGTTTGTGTCGGCCACTTGTGTCGCTTAGCTTAGCCATCCAGCGACCTCGGTGCAAATTTTAGGACTAAAAATAATATTGTGAGGTGTGAGGTGTTCAGAATAGACTGGAAATGAGTGGAAATTATGGTTATTGAGGTTAATAATACTATAGGATCAAATTGACCCCCAAATTCTATGATTTAAGCTGTTTTTTAGGGTTTTTTGAAAAAAACACCCGAATCCGACAAAAAATTTTCGGTGAGGTTTTGCCAAAACGCGTCTGAATCCAAAACACGGCCGCGGAACCGAACCCAAAACCAAAACACAAAACCCGAAAAATTTCCGGTGCACATCACTAGTGGGGATAGCTCCTAACACACACACACACACACACACACACACACACGCACACACACACACACACACTGCCACCCATCCTATATATTCTCCTTCTGTATAGTACGCTGCTGCCTAGTGTGGATAGCTCCTAACACACACACACTGCCGCCCATCCTATATATTCTCCTTCAGTATAGTACTCTGCTGCCTAGTGGGGATAGCTCCTAATACACACACACTGCCGCCCATTCTATACTCCTTCAGTATAGTACACTGCTGCCTAGTGTTTATAGCTCCTAACACACACACTGCCGCCCATCCTATATATTCTCCTTCTGTATAGTACACTGCTGCCTAGTGAAGATAGCCCCTGACACACACACACACTGCCGCCCTCCTATATATTCTCCTTCTGTATAGTACGCTGCTGCCTAGTGGGGATAGCTCCTAACTAGAGATGAGCGGGTTCGGTTTCTCTGAATCCGAACCCGCACGAACTTCATGTTTTTTTTCACGGGTCCGAGCGACTCGGATCTTCCCGCCTTGCTCGGTTAACCCGAGCGCGCCCGAACGTCATCATGACGCTGTCGGATTCTCGCGAGACTCGGATTCTATATAAGGAGCCGCGCGTCGCCGCCATTTTCACACGTGCATTGAGATTGATAGGGAGAGGACGTGGCTGGCGTCCTCTCCATTTAGATTAGGAGAGAGAGAGAGAGATTGACCTGAGGCTGATACTGTAGAAGAGAGTGCAGAGTTTAGTGACTGACCACAGTGACCACCAGCAGTGCAGTTGTTTTATTTAATATATCCGTTCTCTGCCTGAAAAAAATGGTACACACAGTGACTCAGTCACATACCATATCTGTGTGCACTGCTCAGCCCAGTGTGCTGCATGCCTGCATCATCTATGTATATATTATATATCTGACTGTGCTCAGCTCACACAGCTTATAATTGTGGGGGAGACTGGGGAGCACTGCAGTGCCAGTTATAGGTTATAGCAGGAGCCAGGAGTACAAGACAGTCACATACCATATCTGTGTGCACTGCTCAGCCCAGTGTGCTGCATCATCTATGTATATATTATATATCTGACTGTGCTCAGCTCACACAGCTTATAATTGTGGGGGAGACTGGGGAGCACTGCAGTGCCAGTTATAGGTTATAGCAGGAGCCAGGAGTACATATTATATTAAAATTAAACAGTGCACACTTTTGCTGCAGGAGTGCCACTGCCAGTGTGACTGACCAGTGACCTGACCACACTGACCACCAGTATAGTTAGTAGTATACTATATTGTGATTGCCTGAAAAAGTTAAACACTCGTCGTGTGACTTCACTTGTGTGGTGTTTTTTTTTTTTATTCTATAAAAAACTCATTCTGCTGACAGACAGTGTCCAGCAGGTCCGTCATTATATAATATATATACCTGTCCGGCTGCAGTAGTGATATATATATATTTTTTATATCATTATTTATCATCCAGTCGCAGCAGACACAGTACGGTAGTTCACGGCTGTAGCTACCTCTGTGTCGGCACTCGGCAGTCCATCCATAATTGTATACCACCTACCCGTGGTTTTTTTTTCTTTCTTCTTTATACATACATACTACTACATCTCTTTATCAACCAGTCTATATTAGCAGCAGACACAGTACAGTACGGTAGTTCACGGCTGTGGCTACCTCTGTGTCGGCACTCGGCAGTCCGTCCATAATTGTATACCACCTAACCGTGGTTTTTTTATCTTTCTTCTTTATACATACATACTACGACATCTCTTTATCAACCAGTCTATATTAGCAGCAGACACAGTACAGTACGGTAGTTCACGGCTGTGGCTACCTCTGTGTCGGCACTCGGCAGTCCGTCCATAATTGTATACCACCTAACCGTGGTTTTTTTTTCTTTCTTCTTTATACATACATACTACGACATCTCTTTATCAACCAGTCTATATTAGCAGCAGACACAGTACAGTACGGTAGTTCACGGCTGTGGCTACCTCTGTGTCGGCACTCGGCAGTCCGTCCATAATTGTATACCACCTAACCGTGGTTTTTTTTTCTTTCTTCTTCATACATACATACTACGACATCTCTTTATCAACCAGTCTATATTAGCAGCAGACACAGTACAGTACGGTAGTTCACGGCTGTGGCTACCTCTGTGTCGGCACTCGGCAGTCCGTCCATAATTGTATACCACCTACCCGTGGTTTTTTTTTCTTTCTTCTTTATACATACATACTACTACATCTCTTTATCAACCAGTCTATATTAGCAGCAGACACAGTACAGTACGGTAGTTCACGGCTGTGGCTACCTCTGTGTCGGCACTCGGCAGTCCGTCCATAATTGTATACCACCTACCCGTGGTTTTTTTTTCTTTCTTCTTCATACATACATACTACGACATCTCTTTATCAACCAGTCTATATTAGCAGCAGACACAGTACAGTACGGTAGTTCACGGCTGTGGCTACCTCTGTGTCGGCACTCGGCAGTCCGTCCATAATTGTATACCACCTAACCGTGGTTTTTTTTTCTTTCTTCTTCATACATACATACTACGACATCTCTTTATCAACCAGTCTATATTAGCAGCAGACACAGTACGGTAGTTCACGGCTGTAGCTACCTCTGTGTCGGCACTCGGCAGTCCGTCCATATTTGTATACTAGTATCCATCCATCTCCATTGTTTACCTGAGGTGACTTTTAGTTGTGCCTATTAAAATATGGAGAACAAAAATGTTGAGGTTCCAAAATTAGGGAAAGATCAAGATCCACTTCCACCTCGTGCTGAAGCTGCTGCCACTAGTCATGGCCGAGACGATGAAATGCCAGCAACGTCGTCTGCCAAGGCCGATGCCCAATGTCATAGTACAGAGCATGTCAAATCCAAAACACCAAATATCAGTAAAAAAAGGACTCCAAAACCTAAAATAAAATTGTCGGAGGAGAAGCGTAAACTTGCCAATATGCCATTTACCACACGGAGTGGCAAGGAACGGCTGAGGCCCTGGCCTATGTTCATGGCTAGTGGTTCAGCTTCACATGAGGATGGAGGCACTCAGCCTCTCGCTAGAAAAATGAAAAGACTCAAGCTGGCAAAAGCAGTAGCACCGCAAAGAACTGTGCGTTCTTCGAAATCCCAAATCCACAAGGAGAGTCCAATTGTGTCGGTTGCGATGCCTGACCTTCCCAACACTGGACGTGAAGAGCATGCGCCTTCCACCATTTGCACGCCCCCTGCAAGTGCTGGAAGGAGCACCCGCAGTCCAGTTCCTGATAGTCAGATTGAAGATGTCAGTGTTGAAGTACACCAGGATGAGGAGGATATGGGTGTTGCTGGCGCTGGGGAGGAAATTGACCAGGAGGATTCTGATGGTGAGGTGGTTTGTTTAAGTCAGGCACCCGGGGAGACACCTGTTGTCCGTGGGAGGAATATGGCCGTTGACATGCCTGGTGAAAATACCAAAAAAATCAGCTCTTCGGTGTGGAACTATTTCAACAGAAATGCGGACAACAGGTGTCAAGCCGTGTGTTCCCTTTGTCAAGCTGTAATAAGTAGGGGTAAGGACGTTAACCACCTCGGAACATCCTCCCTTATACGTCACCTGCAGCGCATTCATAATAAGTCAGTGACAAGTTCAAAAACTTTGGGTGACAGCGGAAGCAGTCCACTGACCACTAAATCCCTTCCTCTTGTAACCAAGCTCACGCAAACCACCCCACCAACTCCCTCAGTGTCAATTTCCTCCTTCCCCAGGAATGCCAATAGTCCTGCAGGCAATGTCACTGGCAATTCTGACGAGTCCTCTCCTGCCTGGGATTCCTCCGATGCATCCTTGCGTGTAACGCCTACTGCTGCTGGCGCTGCTGTTGTTGCTGCTGGGAGTCGATGGTCATCCCAGAGGGGAAGTCGTAAGCCCACTTGTACTACTTCCAGTAAGCAATTGACTGTTCAACAGTCCTTTGCGAGGAAGATGAAATATCACAGCAGTCATCCTGCTGCAAAGCGGATAACTGAGGCCTTGACAACTATGTTGGTGTTAGACGTGCGTCCGGTATCCGCCGTTAGTTCACAGGGAACTAGACAATTTATTGAGGCAGTGTGCCCCCGTTACCAAATACCATCTAGGTTCCACTTCTCTAGGCAGGCGATACCGAGAATGTACACGGACGTCAGAAAAAGACTCACCAGTGTCCTAAAAAATGCAGTTGTACCCAATGTCCACTTAACCACGGACATGTGGACAAGTGGAGCAGGGCAGGGTCAGGACTATATGACTGTGACAGCCCACTGGGTAGATGTATGGACTCCCGCCGCAAGAACAGCAGTGGCGGCACCAGTAGCAGCATCTCGCAAACGCCAACTCTTTCCTAGGCAGGCTACGCTTTGTATCACCGGTTTCCAGAATACGCACACAGCTGAAAACCTCTTACGGCAACTGAGGAAGATCATCGCGGAATGGCTTACCCCAATTGGACTCTCCTGTGGATTTGTGGCATCGGACAACGCCAGCAATATTGTGTGTGCATTAAATATGGGCAAATTCCAGCACGTCCCATGTTTTGCACATACCTTGAATTTGGTGGTGCAGAATTATTTAAAAAACGACAGGGGCGTGCAAGAGATGCTGTCGGTGGCCAGAAAAATTGCGGGACACTTTCGGCGTACAGGCACCACGTACAGAAGACTGGAGCACCATTAAAAACTACTGAACCTGCCCTGCCATCATCTGAAGCAAGAAGTGGTAACGAGGTGGAATTCAACCCTCTATATGCTTCAGAGGTTGGAGGAGCAGCAAAAGGCCATTCAAGCCTATACAATTGAGCACGATATAGGAGGTGGAATGCACCTGTCTCAAGCGCAGTGGAGAATGATTTCAACGTTGTGCAAGGTTCTGATGCCCTTTGAACTTGCCACACGTGAAGTCAGTTCAGACACTGCCAGCCTGAGTCAGGTCATTCCCCTCATCAGGCTTTTGCAGAAGAAGCTGGAGACATTGAAGGAGGAGCTAACACGGAGCGATTCCGCTAGGCATGTGGGACTTGTGGATGGAGCCCTTAATTCGCTTAACAAGGATTCACGGGTGGTCAATCTGTTGAAATCAGAGCACTACATTTTGGCCACCGTGCTCGATCCTAGATTTAAAGCCTACCTTGGATCTCTCTTTCCGGCAGACACAAGTCTGCTGGGGTTGAAAGACCTGCTGGTGAGAAAATTGTCAAGTCAAGCGGAACGCGACCTGTCAACATCTCCTCCTTCACATTCTCCCGCAACTGGGGGTGCGAGGAAAAGGCTCAGAATTCCGAGCCCACCCGCTGGCGGTGATGCAGGGCAGTCTGGAGCGACTGCTGATGCTGACATCTGGTCCGGACTGAAGGACCTGACAACGATTACGGACATGTCGTCTACTGTCACTGCATATGATTCTCTCACCATTGAAAGAATGGTGGAGGATTATATGAGTGACCGCATCCAAGTAGGCACGTCACACAGTCCATACTTATACTGGCAGGAAAAAGAGGCAATTTGGAGGCCATTGCACAAACTGGCTTTATTCTACCTAAGTTGCCCTCCCACAAGTGTGTACTCCGAAAGAGTGTTTAGTGCCGCCGCTCACCTTGTCAGCAATCGGCGTACGAGGTTACATCCAGAAAATGTGGAGAAGATGATGTTCATTAAAATGAATTATAATCAATTCCTCCGCGGAGACATTGACCAGCAGCAATTGCCTCCACAAAGTACACAGGGAGCTGAGATGGTGGATTCCAGTGGGGACGAATTGATAATCTGTGAGGAGGGGGATGTACACGGTGATATATCGGAGGGTGATGATGAGGTGGACATCTTGCCTCTGTAGAGCCAGTTTGTGCAAGGAGAGATTAATTGCTTCTTTTTTGGGGGGGGGTCCAAACCAACCCGTCATATCAGTCACAGTCGTGTGGCAGACCCTGTCACTGAAATGATGGGTTGGTTAAAGTGTGCATGTCCTGTTTATACAACATAAGGGTGGGTGGGAGGGCCCAAGGACAATTCCATCTTGCACCTCTTTTTTCTTTTATTTTTCTTTGCGTCATGTGCTGTTTGGGGAGGGTTTTTTGGAAGGGACATCCTGCGTGACACTGCAGTGCCACTCCTAAATGGGCCCGGTGTTTGTGTCGGCCACTAGGGTCGCTAATCTTACTCACACAGTCAGCTACCTCATTGCGCCTCTTTTTTTCTTTGCGTCATGTGCTGATTGGGGAGGGTTTTTTGGAAGGGACATCCTGCGTGACACTGCAGTGCCACTCCTAAATGGGCCCGGTGTTTGTGTCGGCCACTAGGGTCGCTAATCTTACTCACACAGTCAGCTACCTCATTGCGCCTCTTTTTTTCTTTGCGTCATGTGCTGATTGGGGAGGGTTTTTTGGAAGGGACATCCTGCGTGACACTGCAGTGCCACTCCTAAATGGGCCCGGTGTTTGTGTCGGCCACTAGGGTCGCTAATCTTACTCACACAGTCAGCTACCTCATTGCGCCTCTTTTTTTCTTTGCGTCATGTGCTGATTGGGGAGGGTTTTTTGGAAGGGACATCCTGCGTGACACTGCAGTGCCACTCCTAAATGGGCCCGGTGTTTGTGTCGGCCACTAGGGTCGCTAATCTTACTCACACAGTCAGCTACCTCATTGCGCCTCTTTTTTTCTTTGCGTCATGTGCTGATTGGGGAGGGTTTTTTGGAAGGGACATCCTGCGTGACACTGCAGTGCCACTCCTAAATGGGCCCGGTGTTTGTGTCGGCCACTAGGGTCGCTAATCTTACTCACACAGTCAGCTACCTCATTGCGCCTCTTTTTTTCTTTGCGTCATGTGCTGATTGGGGAGGGTTTTTTGGAAGGGACATCCTGCGTGACACTGCAGTGCCACTCCTAAATGGGCCCGGTGTTTGTGTCGGCCACTAGGGTCGCTAATCTTACTCACACAGTCAGCTACCTCATTGCGCCTCTTTTTTTCTTTGCGTCATGTGCTGATTGGGGAGGGTTTTTTGGAAGGGACATCCTGCGTGACACTGCAGTGCCACTCCTAAATGGGCCCGGTGTTTGTGTCGGCCACTAGGGTCGCTAATCTTACTCACACAGTCAGCTACCTCATTGCGCCTCTTTTTTTCTTTGCGTCATGTGCTGATTGGGGAGGGTTTTTTGGAAGGGACATCCTGCGTGACACTGCAGTGCCACTCCTAAATGGGCCCGGTGTTTGTGTCGGCCACTAGGGTCGCTTATCTTACTCACACAGTCAGCTACCTCATTGCGCCTCTTTTTTTCTTTGCGTCATGTGCTGATTGGGGAGGGTTTTTTGGAAGGGACATCCTGCGTGACACTGCAGTGCCACTCCTAGATGGGCCAGGTGTTTGTGTCGGCCACTAGTGTCGCTTAGCTTAGTCATCCAGCGACCTTGGTGCAAATTTTAGGACTAAAAATAATATTGTGAGGTGTGAGGTATTCAGAATAGACTGAAAATGAGTGGAAATTATGGTTTTTGAGGTTAATAATAATATGGGATCAAAATGACCCCCAAATTCTATGATTTAAGCTGTTTTTTAGTGTTTTTTTAAAAAAAACACCCGAATCCAAAACACACCCGAATCCGACAAAAAAAATTCGGTGAGGTTTTGCCAAAACGCGGTCGAACCCAAAACACGGCCGCGGAACCGAACCCAAAACCAAAACACAAAACCCGAAAAATTTCTGGCGCTCATCTCTACTCCTAACACACACACACTGCCGCCCATCCTATATATTCTCCTTCTGTGTAGTACTCTGCTGCCTAGTGGGGACAGCTCCTAATACACACACACACTGCCGCCCATCTTATATATTCTCCTTCTGTATAGTACACTGCTGCCTAGTGGAGATAGCTCCTAACACACACACTGCCGTTCATCCTATATATTCTCCTTCAGTATAGTACTCTGCTGCCTAGTGGGGATAGCTCCTAATACACACACACTGCCGCCCATCCTATATATTCTCCGTCTGTATAGTACTCTGCTGACTAGTGGGGATAGCTCCTAACACACACACACACTGCCGCCCATCCTATATATTCTCCTTCTGTATAGTACGCTGCTGCCTAGTGGGGATAGCTCCTAACAAACACACTGGTGCCCATCCTATATATTCTCCTTCTTTATAGTACTCTGCTGCCTAGTGTGGATAGCTCCTAACACACACACACTGCCGCCCATCTTATATATTCTCCTTCTGTATAGTACACTGCTGCCTAGTGGAGATAGCCCCTGACACACACACACACTGCCGCCCTCCTATATATTCTCCTTCTGTATAGTACGCTGCTGCCTAGTGGGGATAGCTCCTAACAAACACACTGGTGCCCTTCCTATATATTCTTCTTTATAGTACTCTGCTGCCTAGTGTGTATAGCTCCTAATACACACACACTGCCGCCCATCCTATATATTATCCTTCTGTATAGTACTCTGCTGCCTAGTGTGGATAGCTCCTAACACACACACACTGCCGCCCATCCTATATATTCTCCTTCTGTATAGTACGCTGCTGCCTAATGTGGATAGCTCCTGACACACACACACACACACACACACACACACACACACACACACACACACACACTGCCGCCCATCCTATATATTCTCCTTCTGTATAGTACTCTGCTGCCTAGTGTGGATAGCTCCTAATACACACACACTGCCGCCCATCCTATATATTATCCTTCTGTATAGTACTCTGCTGCCTAGTGTGGATAGCTCCTAATACACACACTGCCGCCCATCCTAGATATTCTCCTTCTGTATAGTACTCTGCTGCCTAGTGTGGATAGCTCCTAACACACACACATTGCCGCCCATCCTATATATTCTCCTTCTGTATAGTACTCTGCTGCCTAGTGTGGATAGCTCCTAATACACACACACTGCCGCCCATCCTATATATTATCCTTCTGTATAGTACTCTGCTGCCTAGTGTGGATAGCTCCTAATACACACACTGCCGCCCATCCTAGATATTCTCCTTCTGTATAGTACGCTGCTGCCTTGTGTTTATAGCTCCTAACACACACACACTGCTGCCCATCCTATATATTCTCCTTCTGTATAGTGCACTGCTGCCTACTGGGGATAGCTCCTAACGCACACACACACACACACACACTGCCGCCCTTCCTATATATTCTCCTTCAGTATAGTACTCTGCTGCCTAGTGGGGATAGCTCCTAATACACACACACACACTGCCTCCCATCTTATATATTCTCCTTCTGTATAGTGCACTGCTGCCTAGTGGAGATAGCCCCTGACACACACCCACTGCCGTTCATCCTATATATTCTTCTGTATAGTACTCTGCTGCCTAGTGTTTATAGCTCCTAACACACACACTGCAGCCCATCCTATATATTCTCCTTCAGTATAGTACACTGCTGCCTAGTGTGGATAGCTCCTAACACACACACACTGCCGCCCATCCTATATATTCTCCTTCTGTATAGTACGCTGC
The DNA here is from genome assembly GCF_028390025.1 of Pseudophryne corroboree. NCBI lineage: Eukaryota > Metazoa > Chordata > Amphibia > Anura > Myobatrachidae > Pseudophryne > Pseudophryne corroboree. The sequence goes on from NW_026970546.1 coordinate 78,799, forward strand.
TGCCTAGTGTGGATAGCTCCTAACACACACACACTGCCACCCATCCTATATATTCTCCTTCTGTATAGTACTCTGCTGCCTAGTGTGGATAGCTCCTAATACACACACACTGCCGCCCATCCTATATATTCTCCTTCTGTATAGTACTCTGCTGCCTAGTGTGGATAGCTCCTAATACACACACACTGCCGCCCATCCTATATATTATCCTTCTGTATAGTACTCTGCTGCCTAGTGTGGATAGCTCCTAATACACACACTGCCGCCCATCCTAGATATTCTCCTTCTGTATAGTACGCTGCTGCCTAGTGTTTATAGCTCCTAACACACACACACTGCTGCCCATCCTATATATTATCCTTCTGTATAGTACGCTGCTGCCTAGTGTGGATAGCTCCTAACACACACACACAGCCACCCATCCTATATATAATCCTTCTGTATAGTACTCTGCTGCCTAGTGTGGATAGCTCCTAATACACACACTGCCGCCCATCCTAGATATTCTCCTTCTGTATAGTACGCTGCTGCCTAGTGTTTATAGCTCCTAACACACACACACACTGCTGCCCATCCTATATATTCTCCTTCTGTGTAGTACGCTGCTGCCTAGTGTGGATAGCTCCTGACACACACACACACACACACACACACACACACACACACACACACTGCCGCCCATCCTATATCTTCTCCTTCTGTATAGTACTCTGCTGCCTAGTGTGGATAGCTCCTAACACATACACACTGCCGCCCATCCTATATATTCTCCTTCTGTATAGTACTCTGCTGCCTAGTGTTTATAGCTCCTAACACACACACACTGCCGCCCATCCTATATATTCTCCTTCTGTATAGTTCGCTGCTGCCTAGTGTGGATAGCTCCTGACACACACACACTGCCGCCCATCCTGTATATTCTCCTGCTTTATAGTACTCTGCTGACTAGTGGGGATAGCTCCTAACACACACACACTGCCGCCAATCCTATATATTCTCCTTCTGTATACTACGCTGCTGCCTAGTAGGGATAGCTCCTAACACACACACACTGCCGCCCATCCTATATATTCTCCTTCTGTATAGTACTCTGCTGCATAGTGTTTATAGCTCCTAACACACACACACTGCCGCCCATCCTATATATTCTCCTTATGTGTAGTACTCTGCTGACTAGTGGGGATAGCTCCTAACACACACACACACTGCCGCCCATCCTATATATTCTCCTTCTGTATAGTACGCTGCTGCCTAGTGGGGATAGCTCCTAACACACACACTGGTGCCCATCCTATATATTCTCCTTCTGTATAGTACTCTGCTGCCTAGTGTGGATAGCTCCTAATACACACACTGCCGCCCATCCTATATATTATCCTTCTGTATAGTACTCTGCTGCCTAGTGTGGATAGCTCCTAATACACACACTGCCGCCCATCCTAGATATTCTCCTTTTGTATAGTACTCTGCTGCCTAGTGTGGATAGCTCCTAACACACACACACTGCCGCCCATCCTATATATTCTCCTTCTGTATAGTACGCTGCTGCCTAATGTGGATAGCTCCTAACACACACACACACTGCCGCCCATCCTATATATTCTCCTTCTGTATAGTACGCTGCAGTCTAGTGTGGATAGCCCCTAACACACACACTGCCGCCCATTGTATATATAGTCTACTTCTGTATAGTACGCTGCTGCCTATTGGGGATAGCTCCTAACACACACACACTGCCGCCCATCCTATATATTCTCCTTCTGTATAGTACACTGCTGCCTAGTGGGGATAGCTCCTTACACACACACACACACACACACACACACACACACACAGTGCCGCCCATCCTATATATTCTCCTCCTGTATAGTGCACTGCTGCCTAGTGTGGATAGCTCCTAACACACACACTGCCGCCCATCCTATATATTCTCCTTCTGTATAGCGCACTGCTGCCTATTGGGGATAGCTCCTAAAACACACACAATGCCGCCCATCCTATATATTCTCCTTCTGTATAGTGCACTGCTGCCTACTGGGGATAGCTCCTAACGCACACACACACACACACACACTGCCGCCCATCCTATATATTCTCCTTCAGTATAGTACTCTGCTGCCTAGTGGGGATAGCTCCTAATACACACACACACTGCCTCCCATCTTATATATTCTCCTTCTGTATAGTACATTGCTGCCTAGTGGAGATAGCCCCTGACACACACCCACTGCCGTTCATCCTATATATTCTCCTTCTGTATAGTACTCTGCTGCCTAGTGTTTATAGCTCCTAACACACACACTGCAGCCCATCCTATATATTCTCCTTCAGTATAGTACACTGCTGCCTAGTGTGGATAGCTCCTAACACACACACTGCCGCCCATCCTATATATTCTCCTTCTGTATAGTACACTGCTGCCTAGTGGAGATAGCCCCTGACACACACCCACTGCCGTTCATCCTATATATTCTCCTTCTGTATAGTACTCTGCTGCCTAGTGTTTATAGCTCCTAACACACACACTGCCGCCCATCCTATATATTCTCCTTCTGTATAGTACGCTGCTGCCTAGTGTGGATAGCTCCTATCACACACACACTGCCACCCATCCTATATATTCTCTTTCAGTATAGTACTCTGCTGGCTAGTGGGGATAGCTCCTAACACACACACACACTGCCGCCCATCCTATATATTCTCCTTCAGTATAGTACTCTGCTGGCTAGTGGTGATAGCTCCTAATACACACACACACACTGCCGCCCATCTTATATATTCTCCTTCTGTATAGTACACTGCTGCCTAGTGGAGATAGCCCCTGACACACACACACTGCCGCCCATCCTATATATTCTCCTTCTGTATAGTACTCTGCTGCATAGTGTTTATAGCTCCTAACACACACACTGCCGCCCATACTATATATTCTCCTTCAGTATAGTACACTGCTGCCTAGTGTTTATAGCTCCTAACACACACACTGCCGCCCATCCTATATATTCTCCTTCTGTATAGTGCACTGCTGCCTAGTGGGGATAGCTCCTAACACACACACACACACTGCCGCCCATCCTATATATTCTCCTTCTGTATAGTACTCTGCTGCCTAGTGTGGATAGCTCCTAACACACACACACACACACACACACACACACACACTGCCTCCCATCCTATATATTCTCCTTCTGTATAGTACGCTGCTGCCTAGTGTGGATAGCTCCAAACACACACACACTGCCGCCCATCCTATATATTCTCCTTCTGTATAGTACGCTGCTGCCTAGTGTGGATAGCTCCTAACACACACACACTGCCACCCATCCTATATATTCTCCTTCTGTATAGTACTCTGCTGCCTTGCGTGGATAGCTCCTAACACACACACACACACACACACACACACACACACACTGCCGCCATCCTATATATTCTCCTTCTGTATAGTACTCTGCTGCCTAGTGTGGATAGCTCCTAACACATACACACACTGCCGCCCATCCTATATATTCTCCTTCTGTATAGTACGCTGCTACCTAGTGGGGATAGCTCCTAACACACACACTGGTGCCCATCCTATATATTCTCCTTCTGTATAGTACTCTGCTGCCTAGTGTGGATAGCTCCTAATACACACACACTGCCGCCCATCCTATATATTATCCTTCTGTATAGTACTCTGCTGCCTAGTGTGGATAGCTCATAATACACACACTGCCGCCCATCCTAGATATTCTCCTTCTGTATAGTACTCTGCTGCCTAGTGTGGATAGCTCCTAACACACACACACTGCCGCCCATCCTATATATTCTCCTTCTGTATAGTACGCTGCTGCCTAATGTGGATAGCTCCTAACACACACACACTGCCGCCCATCCTATATATTCTCCTTCTGTATAGTACTCTGCTGCCTAGTGTGGATAGCTCCTAATACACACACACACACTGCCGCCCATCCTATATATTCTCCTTCTGTTTAGTATGCTGCAGTCTAGTGTGGATAGCCCCTAACACACACACTGCCGCCCATTGTATATATAGTCTACTTCTGTATAGTACGCTGCTGCCTATTGGGGATAGCTCCTAACACACACACACACTGCCGCCCATCCTATATATTCTCCTTCTGTATAGTACACTGCTGCCTAGTGGGAATAGCTCCTAATACACACACTGCCGCCCATCCTATATATTCTCCTTCTGTATAGTACTCTGCTGCCTAGTGTTTATAGCTCCTAACACACACACACTGCCGCCCATCCTATATATTCTCCTTCTGTATAGTACTCTGCTGCCTAGTGTGGATAGCTCCTAACACACACACACACTGCCGCCCATCCTATATATTCTCCTTCTGTATAGTACTCTGCTGCCTAGTGTGGATAGCTCCTAATACACAGTGCCGCCCATCCTATATATTCTCCTTCTGTATAGTACTCTGCTGCCTAGTGTTTATAGCTCATAACACACACACACTGCCGCCCATCCTAGATATTCTCCTTCTGTATAGTACTCTGCTGCCTAGTGTGGATAGCTCCTGACACACACACACTGCCGCCCATCCTATATATTCTCCTTCTGTATAGTACTCTGCTGCCTAGTGTGGATAGCTCCTAATACACAGTGCCGCCCATCCTATATATTCTCCTTCTGTATAGTAGTCTGCTGCCTAGTGGGGATAGATCCTAACACACACACACACTGCCGCCCATCCTATATATTCTCCTTCTGTATAGTACTCTGCTGCCTAGTGTGGATAGCTCCTGACACACACACACTGCCGCCCATCCTATATATTCTCTTTCTGTATAGTACTCTGCTGCCTAGTGTGGATAGCTCCTAACACACACACACTGCCGCCCATCCTATATATTCTCCTTCTGTATAGTACTCTGCTGCCTAGTGTGGATAGCTCCTGACACACACACACACTGCCGCCCATCCTATATATTCTCCTTCTGTATAGTACTCTGCTGCCTAGTGTGGATAGCTCCTGACACACACACACACTGCCGCCCATCCTATATATTCTCCTTCTGTATAGTACTCTGCTGCCTAGTGTGGATAGCTCCTAACACACACACACTGCCACCCATCCTATATATTCTCCTTCTGTATAGTACTCTGCTGCCTAGTGTGGATAGCTCCTGACACACACACACACTGCCGCCCATCCTATATATTCTCCTTCTGTATAGTACTCTGCTGCCTAGTGTGGATAGCTCCTAACACACACACACTGCCGCCCATCCTATATATTCTCCTTCTGTATAGTACTCTGCTATCAGCGCCGTGTATCCCATTGTGTAGTGTATCAGAGCCGTGTTCCCCATTGTGTGGTGTATCAGAGAGCCGTGTATCCCGTTGTGTAGTGTATCAGAGCCGCGTTTCCCACTGTGTGATGTATCGGAGAGCCGTGTATCCCATTGTGTAGTGTATCAGAGCCGTGTTTCCCATTGTGTGATGTATCAGAGAGCCGTGTATCCCATTGTGTATTGTATCAGAGAGCCGTGTTTCCCACTGTGTGGTGTATCAGAGAGCCGTGTATCCCATTGTGTAGTGTATTAGAGCCGTGTTTCCCACTGTGTGGTGTATCAGAGAGCCGTGTATCCCATTGTGTAGTGTATCAGAGAGCCGTGTTTCCCACTGTGTGGTGTATCAGAGCCGTGTTTCCCACTGTGTGGTGTATCAGAGCCGTGTATCCCATTGTGTGGTGTATCAGAGCCGTGTTTCCCACTGTGTGGTGTATCAGAGCCATGTTCCCCATTGTGTGATGTATCAGAGAGCCGTATTCCCCATTGTGTAATGTATCAGAGAGCCGTGTATCCCATTGTGTGGTGTATCAGAGCCGTGTTTCCCATTGTGTGGTGTATCAGAGCCGTGTTTCCCATTGTGTGGTGTACCAGAGAGCCGTGTATCCCATTGTTAGATGTATCAGAGAGCCGTGTTCCCCATTGTGTAATGTATCAGAGAGCCGTCTATCCCATTGTGTGGTGTATCAGAGCCGTGTTTCACATTGTGTGGTGTATCACAGAGCCGTGTTTCCCATTGTGTGATGTATCATAGCCGTGTTCCCCATTGTGTGATGTTTCAGAGCCGTGTATCCCACTGTGTGGTGTATCAGAGAGCTGTGTTCCCCATTGTGTGGTGTATCAGAGCCGTGTTCCCCATTGTGTGATGTATCAGAGAGCCGTGTATCCCATTGTGTAGTGTATCAGAGCCGTGTTTCCCATTGTGTGGTGTATCAGAGAGCTGTGTTTCCCATTGTGTGGTATATCAGAGAGGCGTGTTTCCCACTGTGTGGTGTATCAGCGCCGTGTTTCCCACTGTGTAGTGTATCAGAGCCGTGTTTCCCACTGTGTGGTATATCAGAGCCGTGTTTCCCACTGTGTGGTGTATCAGAGCCGTGTTTCCCACTGTGTGGTGTATCAGAGCCGTGTTCCCCATTGTGTGATGTATCAGAGAGCCGTCTATCCCATTGTGTGGTGTATCAGAGAGCTGTATTTCCCATTGTGTGGTATATCAGAGAGGCGTGTTTCCCACTGTGTGGTGTATCAGCGCCGTGTTTCCCACTGTGTAGTGTATCAGAGCCGTGTTTCCCATTGTGTGGTGTATCAGAGAGCCGTGTTCCCCATTGTGTGATGTATCAGAGAGCTGTGTATCCCATTGTGTAGTGTATCAGAGCTGTGTTCCCCATTGTGTGATGTATCAGAGAGCCGTGTATCCCACTGTGTAGTGTATCAGAGCCGTGTTTCCCATTGTGTGGTGTATCAGAGCCGTGTTCCCCATTGTGTGATGTATCAGAGAGCCCTGTATCCCATTGTGTAGTGTATCAGAGCTGTGTTCCCCATTGTGTGGTGTATCAGAGCCGTGTTTCCCATTGTGTGATGTATCAGAGAGCCGTGTTTCCCATTGTGTGGTGTATCAGAGAGCCGTGTTCCCCATTGTGTGGTGTATCAGAGCCGTGTTCCCCATTGTGTGATGTATCAGAGAGCCGTGTATCCCATTGTGTAGTTTATCAGAGCCGTGTTTCCCATTGTGTGGTGTATCAGAGAGCCGTGTTCCCCATTGTGTGATGTATCAGAGAGCTGTGTATCCCATTGTGTAGTGTATCAGAGCTGTGTTCCCCATTGTGTGATGTATCAGAGAGCCGTGTATCCCACTGTGTAGTGTATCAGAGCCGTGTTTCCCATTGTGTGGTGTATCAGAGCCGTGTTCCCCATTGTGTGATGTATCAGAGAGCCCTGTATCCCATTGTGTAGTGTATCAGAGCTGTGTTCCCCATTGTGTGGTGTATCAGAGCCGTGTTTCCCATTGTGTGATGTATCAGAGAGCCGTGTTTCCCATTGTGTGGTGTATCAGAGAGCCGTGTTCCCCATTGTGTGGTGTATCAGAGCCGTGTTCCCCATTGTGTGATGTATCAGAGAGCCGTGTATCCCATTGTGTAGTTTATCAGAGCCGTGTTTCCCATTGTGTGGTGTATCAGAGAGCCGTGTTTCCCATTGTGTGGTGTATCAGAGAGCTGTTACAGAGAGTGCCACCCTGCGCTGCAATAGCAATCTAATTCCGATTGCATTGCAGGAATCGCAGCAATAAGGGTCGACCACTGGCTGAACAGCCTGCACCACTGCCATGTTTCCAATCATAGGCCATCCGGCCACCCCGAAAACAGCCATGACATGCCTGCGTTTCTTGCTTTCCCCCCCCTTTAATACTCGCTGCCCCTGTACGCCCATCTCCCGTCAATGATATAGAGATCGCATCCTTCCGGGAATGCCCGCGCACTGCATACGCTGCACATGTGCAGACGGCCGTTGGTAATCACATCAGTTACAACTGATGCTGAATCAGGCCGCTAGTCCCCCGGCAATGTTGGCCAAGGGTCAGGAGGATATGAAGGTGATGAAAGACAAAATGTGAGGATATGTGGACTGTACATATATATATATATATATATATATATATATATATATGTGATTATATAGGGAGGCATTGAGGTTATGTGGATTGTACAGAGAGGATGTGATTATATAGGGAGGCATTGAGGTTATGTGCACTATACAGAGAGGATGTGATTATATAGGGAGGCATTGAGGTTATGTGGACTGTACAGAGAGGATGTGATTATATAGGGAGGCATTGAGGTTATGTGGACTGTACAGAGAGGATGTGATTATATAGGGAGGCATTGAGGTTATGTGTGCACTGTACAGAGAGGATGTGATTATATAGGGAGGCATTGAGGTTATGTGTGCACTCTACAGAGAGGATGTGATTATATAGGGAGGCATTGAGGTTATGTGTGGACTCTACAGAGAGGATGTGATTATATAGGGAGGCATTGAGGTTATGTGGACTGTACAGAGAGAATGTGATTATATAGGGAGGCATTGAGGTTATGTGGACTGTACAGAGAGGATGTGATTATATAGGGAGGCATTGAGGTTATGTGGACTGTACAGAGAGGATGTAATTATATAGGGAGGCATTGAGGTTATGTGGACTGTACAGAGAGGATGTGATTATATAGGGAGGCATTGAGGTTATGTGGACTGTACAGAGAGGATGTGATTATATAGGGAGGCATTGAGGTTATGTGGATTGTACAGAGAGGATGTGATTATATAGGGAGGCATTGAGGTTATGTGCACTGTACAGAGAGGATGTGATTATATAGGGAGGCATTGAGGTTATGTGGACTGTACAGAGAGGATGTGATTATATAGGGAGGCATTGAGGTTATGTGGACTGTACAGAGAGGATGTGATTATATAGGGAGGCATTGAGGTTATGTGGACTGTACAGAGAGGATGTGATTATATAGGGAGGCATTGAGGTTATGTGGACTGTACAGAGAGGATGTGATTATATAGGGAGGCACTGAGGTTATGTGGACTGTACAGAGAGGTGTGATTATATAGGGAGGCATTGAGGTTATGTGGACTGTACAGAGAGGATGTGATTATATAGGGAGGCATTGAGGTTATGTGGACTGTACAGAGAGGATGTGATTATATAGGGAGGCATTGAGGTTATGTGGACTGTACAGAGAGGATGTGATTATATAGGGAGGCATCGAGGTTATGTGGACTGTAGAGAGAGGATGTGATTATATAGGGAGGCATTGAGTTTATGTGTGCACTGTACAGAGAGGATGTGATTATATAGGGAGGCATCGAGGTTATGTGGACTGTACAGAGAGGATGTGATTATATAGGGAGGCATTGAGGTTATGTGGACTGTACAGAGAGGATGTGATTATATAGGGAGGCATTGAGGTTATGTGTGCACTGTACAGAGAGGATGTGATTATATAGGGAGGCATTGAGGTTATGTGGACTGTACAGAGAGGTGTGATTATATAGGGAGGCATTGAGGTTATGTGGACTGTACAGAGAGGATGTGATTATATAGGGAGGCATTGAGGTTATGTGGACTGTACAGAGAAGATGTGATTATATAGGGAGGCATTGCGGTTATGTGGACTGTACAGAGAAGATGTGATTATATAGGGAGGCATTGAGGTTATGTGTGCACTGTACAGAGAGGATGTGATTATATAGGGAGGCATTGAGGTTATGTGGACTGTAGAGAAAGGTTGTGATTATATAGAGAGGCATTGAGGTTATGTGTGCACTGTACAGAGAGGATGTGATTATATAGGGAGGCATTGAGGTTATGTGTGCACTGTACAGAGAGGATGTGATTATATAGGGAGGCATTGAGGTTATGTGGACTGTAGAGAAAGGATGTGATTATATAGAGAGGCATTGAGGTTATGTGTGCACTGTACAGAGAGGATGTGATTATATAGGGAGGCATTGAGGTTATGTGGACTGTACAGAGAGGTGTGATTATATAGGGAGGCATTGAGGTTATGTGGACTGTACAGAGAGGATGTGATTATATAGGGAGGCATTGAGGTTATGTGGACTGTACAGAGAAGATGTGATTATATAGGGAGGCATTGAGGTTATGTGGACTGTACAGAGAAGATGTGATTATATAGGGAGGCATTGAGGTTATGTGTGCACTGTACAGAGAGGATGTGATTATATAGGGAGGCATTGAGGTTATGTGGACTGTAGAGAAAGGATGTGATTAAGGCATTGAGGTTATGTGTGCACTGTACAGAGAGGATGTGATTATATAGGGAGGCATTGAGGTTATGTGTGCACTGTACAGAGAGGATGTGATTATATAGGGAGGCATTGAGGTTATGTGGACTGTACAGAGAGTATGTGATTATATAGGGAGGCATTGAGGTTATGTGGACTGTACAGAGAGGATGTGATTATATAGGGAGGCATTGAGGTTATGTGGGAGGTTCTGGAATGTGATAAGCTGCCTGAAGAGGTGAGTTTTCAGAAAATGCTTGAAGGTTTGGAGACTAGAGGAGAGTCTTATTGTGCATGGGAGGACATTGCGGATTAAGAAGAGCTGCAGTGGGCCAGGGAGCAATACCAGTGGACAAATGAAGAATAAAAGAAGGACTTATGGACTGATGAATCAAAATGAAAATTCTTTTGTTCCTTATGCAGGGTATTAATACAAAATGTAAATTCTATAAAGCTGCCTCTTAGTAAATAAACCCCCCATTTTGTGCAGTTTCTGAGTAGCTCTGAACTTACTCAGCCGCTGCGATCATTCCAGCCTGTCTTATCCCGGAATTGACGTCAGACACCCGCCCTGCAAACGCTTGGACACGCCTGCGTTTTCTCAAACACTCCCAGAAAACGGTCAGTTGCCACCCACAAACGCCTTCTTCCTGTCAATCTCCTTGCAATCAACTGTGCGAACGGATTCTTCGTTAAATCCATCGTTCAGCAAAGATCCGCCTTGTACCCGCACGACGCGTTTGCGCATTGCAGTGCATATGCATGCGCAGTAGTTACCTGATTGATGTGTTGTGAAAATAGCAGTGTGCGATCAGGTCGAAATGACCCCCAATATCCAGACTTACTCCCCATCTTCCTGGTATGGGAGGAACTGGACAGAGGGGTGAAGCAAAGCCAGTGTAACAGGGCTCAAATATGTCCTGTGCGGGCCATCCCCCCGACCACCCAACATGATGTCACACGCATGACATCATTATGCTGCATATAGGGGGTGGAGGGACGGCAACATTGGTAAGTGCAGCGCTGACCAAATTTACAGACTGCAGGGTGTCAGCACCTCCCACCCAATGTATGGCCAGCACCTCGGGCACAATATGGGATGGGCAGCACCTCGGGCACAATAAGGGATGGGCAGCACCTCGGGCACAATATAGGATGGGCAGCACCTCGGGCACAATATAGGATGGGCAGCACCTCGGGCACAATATGGGATGGGCAGCACCTCGGGCACAATATGGGATGGGCAGCACCTCGGGCACAATATAGGATGAGCAGCACCTCGGGCACAATATGGGATGGGCAGCACCTCGGGCACAATATGGGATGGCCAGCACCTCGGGCACAATATAGGATGGGCAGCACCTCGGGCACAATATGGGATGGGCAGCACCTCGGGCACAATATGGGATGGGCAGCACCTCGGGCACAATATGGGATGGCCAGCACCTCGTGCACAATATGGGATGGGCAGCACCTCGGGCACAATATGGGATGGCCAGCACCTCGGGCACAATATGGGATAGCCAGCACCTCGGGCACAATATGGGATGGGCAGCACCTCGGGCACAATATGGGATGGCCAGCACCTCGGGCACAATATAGGATGGGCAGCACCTTGGGCACAATATGGGATGGGCAGCACCTCGTGCACAATATGGGATGGGCAGCACCTCGGGCACAATATGGGATGGCCAGCAACTCGGGCACAATATGGGATAGCCAGCACCTCGGGCACAATATGGGATGGGCAGCACCTCGGGCACAATATGAGATGGGCAGCACCTCGTGCACAATATGGGATGGGCAGCACCTCGGGCACAATATGGGATGGGCAGCACCTCGGGCACAATATGAGATGGGCAGCACCTCGTGCACAATATGGGATGGGCAGCACCTCGGGCACAATATGGGATAGCTAGCACCTCGTGCACAATATGGGATGGGCAGCACCTCGGGCACAATATGGGATGGACAGCACCTCGGGCACAATATGGGATGGGCAGCACCTCGTGCACAATATATCATGGGCAGCACCTCGTGCACAATATATCATGGGCAGCACCTCGGGCACAATATGGGATGGGCAGCACCTCGGGCACAATATGGGAAGGCTAACACCTTGGGCACAATATGGTCTGGGCAGCACCTTGGGCACAATATGGTCTGGGCAGCACCTAGGGTACAATATGGGAAGGCTAGCACCTCAGGCATGATGTGGGAAGGGCAGCACCTCGGGCACAATGATATAGGTCAAGGTGTGGGATGGGCAGCACTTGAAGCATGATATAGGTCATGGTGTGGGATGGGCAGCACTTGAAGCATGATATAGGTCATGGTGTGGGATGGGCAGCACTTGAAGCATGATATAGGTCATGGTGTGGGATGGGCAGCACTTGAAGCATGATACGGTTCATGGTGTGGGATGGGCAGCATTTGAAGCATGATATAGGTCATGGTGTGGGATGCATTTGAAGCATGGTATAGGTCATGGTATGGGATGGCCAGCACTTGAAGCATGATATAGGTCAAGGTGTGGGATGGGCAGCACTTGAAGCATGATATAATATAGGTCATGGTATGGGATGGCCAGCACTTGAAGCATGATATAATATAGGTCATGGTATGGGATGGCCAGCACTTGAAGCATGATATAATATAGGTCATGGTATGGGATGGGCAGCACTTGAAGCATGATACAGTTCATGGTGTGGGATGGGCAGCACTTGAAGCATGATATAGGTCATGGTGTGGGATGGGCAGCACTTGAAGCATGATATAGGTCATGGTGTGGGATGGGCAGCACTTGAAGCATGATACAGTTCATGGTGTGGGATGGGCAGCACTTGAAGCATGATATAGGTCATGGTGTGGGATGGTCAGCACTTGAAGCATGATATAGGTCATGGTGTGGGATGGCCTGCACTTGAAGCATGATATAGGTCATGGTGTGGGATGGGCAGCACTTGAAGCATGATACAGTTCATGGTGTGGGATGGGCAGCACTTGAAGCATGATATAGGTCATGGTGTGGGATGGTCAGCACTTGAAGCATGATATAGGTCATGGTGTGGGATGGCCTGCACTTGAAGCATGATATAGGTCATGGTGTGGAATGGCCAGCACTTGAAGCATGATATAGGTCAAGGTGTGGGATGGTCAGCATTTGAAGCATGATATAGGTCATGGTGTGGGATGGCCAGCACTTGAAGCATGATATAGGACATGGTGTAGGATGGCCAACACTTGAAGCATGATATAGGTCATGGTGTGGAATGGCAAGCACTTGAAGCATGATATAGAACATGGTGTGGGATGGCCAGCACTTGAAGCATGATATAGGTCATGGTGTGGGATGGACAGCACTTGAAGCATGATCTAGGACATGGTGTGGGATGGCCAGCACTTGAAGCATGATATAGGTCATGGTGTGGGATGGTCAGCACTTGAAGCATGATATAGGTCATGGTGTGGGATGGTCAGCACTTGAAGCATGATATAGGTCATGGTGTGGAATGGTCAGCACTTGAAGCATGATATAGGTCATGGTGTGGGATGGCCAGCACTTGAAGCATGATATAGGTCATGGTGTGGAATGGTCAGCACTTGAAGCATGATATAGGTCATGGTGTGGGATGGCCAGCACTTGAAGCATGATATAATATAGGTCATGGTATGGGATGGCCAGCACTTGAAGCATGATATAGGTCATGATATGGGATGGCCAGCACTTGAAGCATGATATAGGTCATGGTGTGGAATGGTCAGCACTTGAAGCATGATGTAGGTCATGGTATGGGATGGCCAGCACTTGAAGCATGATATAATACAGGTTGAGTATCCCTTATCCAAAATGCTTGGGACCAGAGGTATTTTGGATATGGGATTTTTCCGTATTTTGGAATAATTGCATACCATAATGAGATATCATGGTGATGGGACCTAAATCTAAGCACAGAATGTATTTATGTTACATATACTCATTATACACACAGCCTGAAGGTAATTATAGCCAATATTTTTTATAACTTTGTGCATTAAACAAAGTGTGTCTACATTCACACAATTCATTTATGTTTCATATACACCTAATACACACAGCCTAAAGGTCATTTAATACAATATTTTTAATAACTTTGTGTATTAAACAAAGTTTGTGCACATTGAGCAATCAAAAAACAATGGTTACACTATCTCACTCTCACTCAAAAAAGTCCGTATTTCGGAATATTCCGTATTTCGGAATATTTGGATAAGGGATACTCAACCTGTATAGCTCATGGTATGGGATGGCCAGCACTTGAAGCATGATATAGGTCATGGTATGGGATGGCCAGCACTTGAAGCATGATATAGGTCATGGTATGGGATGGCCAGCACTTGAAGCATGATATAATATAGGTCATGGTATGGGATGGCCAGCACTTGAAGCATGATATAATATAGGTCATGGTATGGGATGGCCAGCACTTGAAGCATGATATAATATAGGTCATGGTATGGGATGGCCAGCACTTGAAGCATGATATAGGTCATGGTATGGGATGGCCAGCACTTGAAGCAAGATATAATATAGGTCATGGTATGGGATGGCCAGCACTTGAAGCATGATATAATATAGGTCATGGTATGGGATGGCCAGCACTTGAAGCATGATATAGGTCATGGTATGGGATGGCCAGCACTTGAAGCATGATATAATATAGGTCATGGTGTGGGATGGCCAGCACTTGAAGCATGATATAATACTAGGTGCTTCATCGCGCCCTACGGGCGCTCTTCACACCGTCGCAAGGGGCTACGCCCCCTTAACCCTTGCATGCCTTTCTGGGGTTCAATATTTGTATTATATAAAGTATTACCTGCATTCCTTTGTTAGTGGTTAAATATTGCACAATGAAAGGGCGTGCGATGGTGAAGGAGGCGCAGCCCCTTGCGACGGCGTGAACAGCACCTACAGGGCACGATGTACAGAATGTAGCGGGTGCGGGGGGGACTGCGGATGGTGTCTGTAGATGCTGCTGGTGGAGGGGGGGCAAAAGTGGGGGTGGGGCCCGGATGGGGAAGAGTCGGGAGGTGCTGCGGGTGGGGGAGGGGCAGAGGAGTGGGGGATGCAGATTGGGGAGGGGTCCAGAGGCACTGCAGGTGGGGGAGGGGCAGGGGTGCCATGGGTGGGAGAGGGGCAGGTGTGGGGATGTTGTGGATGGGTGAAGGGTTCCGGAGGTGCTGTGGGATGGGAAGGGGCGGGAGTGCCGGGGGTGGGGTAGGGGTCCGCAGGCGCCATGGGTAGGGGAGGGGCAGGTACGGGTGGTGCGGCGCATAGGGAAGGAGGTCCGGAGGTGCTGCTGGTGGTGGAGGGGCAGGTGCGGTGGTGCCATTGGTGGGGGAGGGGTGGGGGAGGGGGGGACCGCGGATGGAGGAGGGCGTCTACAGATGCTGCGGGTGGAGGGGGGCAGGTGTGGGGGGAGACATATAAAGGGGGTGGATGGTGGAGGGGGCCTGGAGGTGCTGTGGGTGGTGAAGGGGCGGAGGAGTGGGAGCCGCGGGTGGTGTAGGGGGTCTGGAGGCACAGCGTGTGGGGGAGGGGTGGAGTGCCGCATGTGGTGGAGGGGAAGGTGCGGAGGTGTGGTGCATTGGGGAGAGGTCTGGAGGCGCTGCGGGTACTGTACCTGCCAAAAAGGTAGTTGGAGGGTATGCATTAACAGGGCCAGGACAGGGGTGACAGGGTCAGAACAGGGTTGACGGGGCCAGGACAGGGGTGACAGGGTCATAAAAGGGGTGACGGGGCCAGGACAGGGGCGACGGGGCCAGGACAGAAATGACAGGGACAGGATAGGGGTGACAGGCCAGGGTAGGGGTGGCAGGAACAGGACAGGGGTGACAGGGCCAGTATAGGGTTGACAGGGCAAGCACAGGGGTAACAGGGCCAGGATAGGGGTAACAGGGCCAGCATAAGGGTAACAGGGCCAGCATAAGGGTGACAGAGCCAGCATAAGGGTGAAAGGGCCAGGATAAGGGTGACAGGGCCAGGATAAGGGTGAAAGGGCCAGGATAAGGGTGGCAGGGCAAGGCCAGGGACATGACAGAACACAGGGCACGGGAGAGATTGGTATTAGGGACAAAACAGTGGTGACAGACAGATGTGTCTTACCGGAGTCACTGCTGCTGGCTGCTGCTGTTCCACTCCAACCTGTTGGGATCTGCTGCTGGTGGAGACTTGGCATGGCTGACTCTCTTAGGCTGGAGTCCTGCTTCCTCTGCCCGTCTGCATCCCTCCCCCCCTCCTCAGTCACACACCGCAGACCTCGCGCAGCTGCCGGGCACTGTGGTAAGGGGAGACTGGGAGTGACTGGTTAGCCCCCAGGAGATGCTGCGGCTGGAGGGAGGAGGGGGTCGGAGCCTGCAAGCAGCTCGGACTTCTGCAGCGTTACCCGCCGGCTAAAGTGTGTGGAGGAGCTGGGCGCACCTCACTGTGGGTGGCAGTGCTGCAGCTAGCGGTGGGGTTGCCGGGGCTGGAGATAACAGAGGCAGTACGGAACCTGCACAGCGGCAGGTGCCCCACAAAACTGCAGCTAAGAAGCGTGGAGTGTGCCAGAAAGTGACGCTCCTCCGCGCCAGAGAGGGGGGGGGGGGGTCAAGCACACAGTGAGCCGGTGCCCGTCTGTCTGTACGGCATACCCCTCACACACCCCCATACCTCCCAAATGTCCCGACTTTCGCGGGACAGTCCCATATTTTTGGGTCTGTCCCGCTGTCCCACCCGCGGGTCGCAGTGTCCCGCGGTAACGGGGGGGTCAGTTGGAAACCTCCTGTACTCGCTGTTCTGCTTAGCAGAGCAGCGGTGAATAGTGGAGACAGAGGGAGAGGGGGCATCAGGGGGTATGGATTAAGGGGGGGTTCCAGCAGCAGAGCCGGATTAAGGGGGGGGGGGGCAGGGGGTACGTACCGTTGGCCCCACAGTTTTAGGGGGCCCCACCGGCTCGAGTAGCTCTGTCACAGCTCAGAAGCTCCCCCCCCCCCCCGTCCTGCCAGCAACAACGGCAGCATTATGCTACTGTCAGCACACGCTGCTGCGTATTGGCAGGTCTGTGGTGTTACAGGGAGGCAGCAGTCTCCCTGCTTTCTGCTGCCTGTGCGGGTGTGTAGAGGGGAGCGACCACCTCCTCTGGATTTACCCCTAGCTGAGGGGCCAAAATTCCATGTAAAAAAAAACAAAAAAACATCAACCGGAATTTGCGTAAGGGGGCGTGGCCTCGCGTCCCGCGATTAGGCCACGCCCCCAACCCACAGCAGGCACAGCAATGAGATAGGGCTCCCTTTTCACAAGTGCCCTGGCCCCCCCGGACTCATAATCAGCCCCTGGGGGCATGCCAGCAGCTCACAGAGCGCTGGGCATGCCCCCTCACTGACGAAAACGGGGGCCCTCCCGTGAAGCCACGCCCCCTCTTCGCCGAGTGTGTGTCCCTCCTACCTGAAGAAAGCTCCTGCAGAAAGCTGGGAGGTATGCACCCCTGCCTGTGCCATGCCCATACTATCTGCTTCTGCTCCTAGTCTCCTATAGATTTGGCCAGATCTGTGACTCATTTGACTAACTCCGCCCAGTGTTGTGACTCCGCCCAGCGTTAGCAAATGAAGCACAAAGTCACAGATCTGGGCTATTATATAGGAGATAGGTCATGGTATGGGATGGCCAGCACTTGAAGCATGATATAATATAGGTCATGGTATGGGATGGCCAGCACTTGAAGCATGATATAGGTCATGGTATGGGATGGCCAGCACTTAAAGCATGATATAATATAGGTCATGGTGTGGGATGGGCAGCACTTGAAGCATGATGTAGGTCATGGTATGGGATGGCCAGCACTTGAAGCATGATATAGGTCATGGTATGGGATGGCCAGCACTTGAAGCATGATATAATATAGGTCATGGTATGGGATGGCCAGCACTTGAAGCATGATATAATATAGGTCATGGTATGGGATGGCCAGCACTTGAAGCATGATATAATATAGGTCATGGTATGGGATGGCCAGCACTTGAAGCATGATATAATATAGATCATGGTATGGGATGGCCAGCACTTGAAGCATGATATAATATAGGTCATGGTATGGGATGGCCAGCACTTGAAGCATGATACAGTTCATGGTGTGGGATGGGCAGCATTTGAAGCATGATATAGGTCATGGTGTGGGATGGGCAGCACTTGAAGCATGATATAGGTCATGGTGTGGGATGGCCAGCACTTGAAGCATGATACAGTTCATGGTGTGGGATGGGCAGCACTTGAAGCATGATATAGGTCATGGTGTGGGATGGCCAGCACTTGAAGCATGATATAGGTCATGGTGTGGGATGGCCAGCACTTGAAGCATGATATAGTTCATGGTGTGGGATGGGCAGCACTTGAAGCATGATATAGGTCATGGTGTGGGATGGCCAGCACTTGAAGCATGATATAGGTCATGGTGTGGGATGGCCAGCACTTGAAGCATGATATAGTTCATGGTGTGGGATGGGCAGCACTTGAAGCATGATATAGGTCATGGTGTGGGATGGCCAGCACTTGAAGCATGATATAGGTCATGGTGTGGGATGGCCAGCACTTGAAGCATGATATAGTTCATGGTGTGGGATGGGCAGCACTTGAAGCATGATATAGGTCATGGTATGGGATGGTCAGCACTTGAAGCATGATATAATATAGGTCATGGTATGGGATGGCCAGCACTTGAAGCATGATACAGTTCATGGTGTGGGATGGGCAGCACTTGAAGCATGATACAGTTCATGGTGTGGGATGGGCAGCACTTGAAGCATGATACAGTTCATGGTGTGGGATGGTCAGCACTTGAAGCATGATATAGGTCATGGTGTGGGATGGCCAGCACTTGAAGCATGATATAGGTCATGGTGTGGGATGGGCAGCACTTGAAGCATGATATATTAGTGTTCCTTCTAGGCTGTTTCAGCAGGGTGCTGCACCCTGCCCATTTTTAAAATGTGAAAAAGCACCCTGCCCTTTTTCAGTGCACCCTGCAGGACCATATATTGCCCCCTTGTATACAGAATGCAACAGTCAGAGTGCATGTTACAATGTTGTCGTCTACTCCTTGCCCACCTCTGAAATTGGAACACAATTTATATCCTTTAGCCAACTGGATGGCAGAGGAGGCACTGTAAATAACACAGCACTCTGATAAAGAGGGAAAGAACAGGGTAAGCAGTGAGCATGTACTGCTTACAGTATTTCCCTAGTAGAACAGACTTATTTTTTCCTATCTATTTTAACCCATTGTTTAACTTTTCTGTTTTATAACACATAGAAGACTAAACATATACAGTACATATACAGTATGTTTCTCGGTACAGATGTTAGGTGTCTTATATGTATGCATGGGTATATGATTTACTAAGGGCAAAATGTATGTACAAAACTATAAACATATGCGCTATGCTTTGTGCGCAAAACGTCACATCAAAAATGTGCCCTTCAAAATAAAAATTTGCCCTCTTCAATGCTCAGCACCCTGCCCTAAAAAAATCCTAGAGTGAACACTAATATATGTCATGGTGTGGGATGGCCAGCACTTGAAGCATGATATAGGTCATGGTGTGGGATGGTCAGCACTTGAAGCATGATATAGGTCATGGTGTAGGATGGCCAGCACTTGAAGCATGATATAGGTCATGGTATGGGATGGCCAGCACTTGAAGCATGATATAATATAGGTCATGGTATGGGATGGTCAGCACTTGAAGCATGATATATGTCATGGTATGGGATGGCCAGCACTTGAAGCATGATATAGGTCATGGTATGGGATGGCTAGCACTTGAAGCATGATATATGTCATGGTATGGGATGGGCAGCACTTGAAGCATGATATAGGTCATGGTATGGGATGGCCAGCACTTGAAGCATGATATAATATAGGTCATGGTATGGGATGGCCAGCACTTGAAGCATGATATAGGTCATGGTATGGGATGGCCAGCACTTGAAGCATGATATAATATAGGTCATGGTATGGGATGGTCAGCACTTGAAGCATGATATAGGTCATGGTATGGGATGGCCAGCACTTGAAGCATGATATAATATAGGTCATGGTATGGGATGGCCAGCACTTGAAGCATGATACAGTTCATGGTGTGGGATGGGCAGCATTTGAAGCATGATATAGGTCATGGTGTGGGATGGGCAGCACTTGAAGCATGATATAGGTCATGGTGTGGGATGGCCAGCACTTGAAGCATGATACAGTTCATGGTGTGGGATGGGCAGCACTTGAAGCATGATATAGGTCATGGTGTGGGATGGCCAGCACTTGATGCATGATATAGGTCATGGTGTGGGATGGCCAGCACTTGAAGCATGATATAGTTCATGGTGTGGGATGGGCAGCACTTGAAGCATGATATAGGTCATGGTGTGGGATGGCCAGCACTTGAAGCATGATATAGGTCATGGTGTGGGATGGCCAGCACTTGAAGCATGATATAGTTCATGGTGTGGGATGGGCAGCACTTGAAGCATGATATAGGTCATGGTGTGGGATGGCCAGCACTTGAAGCATGATGTAGGTCATGGTGTGGGATGGCCAGCACTTGAAGCATGATATAGTTCATGGTGTGGGATGGGCAGCACTTGAAGCATGATATAGGTCATGGTATGGGATGGCCAGCACTTGAAGCATGATATAATATAGGTCATGGTATGGGATGGCCAGCACTTGAAGCATGATATAATATAGGTCATGGTGTGGGATGGGCAGCACTTGAAGCATGATACAGTTCATGGTGTGGGATGGGCAGCACTTGAAGCATGATACAGTTCATGGTGTGGGATGGTCAGCACTTGAAGCATGATATAGGTCATGGTGTGGGATGGCCAGCACTTGAAGCATGATATAGGTCATGGTGTGGGATGGGCAGCACTTGAAGCATGATATATTAGTGTTCCTTCTAGGCTGTTTCAGCAGGGTGCTGCACCCTGCCCATTTTTAAAATGTGAAAAAGCACCCTGCCCTTTTTCAGTGCACCCTGCAGGACCATATATTGCCCCCTTGTATACAGAATGCAACAGTCAGAGTGCATGTTACAATGTTGTCGTCTACTCCTTGCCCACCTCTGAAATTGGAACACAATTTATATCCTTTAGCCAACTGGATGGCAGAGGAGGCACTGTAAATAACACAGCACTCTGATAAAGAGGGAAAGAACAGGGTAAGCAGTGAGCATGTACTGCTTACAGTATTTCCCTAGTAGAACAGACTTATTTTTTCCTATCTATTTTAACCCATTGTTTAACTTTTCTGTTTTATAACACATAGAAGACTAAACATATACAGTACATATACAGTATGTTTCTCGGTACAGATGTTAGGTGTCTTATATGTATGCATGGGTATATGATTTACTAAGGGCAAAATGTATGTACAAAACTATAAACATATGCGCTATGCTTTGTGCGCAAACGTCACATCAAAAATGTGCCCTTCAAAATAAAAATTTGCCCTCTTCAATGCTCAGCACCCTGCCCTAAAAAAATCCTAGAGTGAACACTAATATATGTCATGGTGTGGGATGGCCAGCACTTGAAGCATGATATAGGTCATGGTGTGGGATGGTCAGCACTTGAAGCATGATATAGGTCATGGTGTGGGATGGCCAGCACTTGAAGCATGATATAGGTCATGGTATGGGATGGCCAGCACTTGAAGCATGATATAATATAGGTCATGGTATGGGATGGTCAGCACTTGAAGCATGATATAGGTCATGGTATGGGATGGCCAGCACTTGAAGCATGATATAGGTCATGGTATGGGATGGCTAGCACTTGAAGCATGATATAATATAGGTCATGGTATGGGATGGGCAGCACTTGAAGCATGATATAGGTCATGGTATGGGATGGCCAGCACTTGAAGCATGATATAATATAGGTCATGGTATGGGATGGCCAGCACTTGAAGCATGATATAGGTCATGGTATGGGATGGCCAGCACTTGAAGCATGATATAATATAGGTCATGGTATGGGATGGCCAGCACTTGAAGCATGATATAGGTCATGGTGTGGGATGGCCAGCACTTGAAGCATGATATAGGTCATGGTGTGGAATGGTCAGCACTTGAAGCATGATATAGGTCATGGTGTGGGATGGCCAGCACTTGAAGCATGATATAATATAGGTCATGGTATGGGATGGCCAGCACTTGAAGCATGATATAGGTCATGGTGTGGAATGGTCAGCGCCCCTAGCATGATATATCCCATCCTTGGGCACAATATAGGATGGCCAATGCTTCGGGCATGGTCACCCGCTAGTGATACAAGTCTTGCTGGTACAGCTCTGCAGTGTGCCTTCAGACAAATGGACACCTCTGTGACCTACAGTGCCAGAAGCACCCAACTGCTGAAATTAAAGAAACATGTTATATTTTCACAACACACATTTTACATGTAACATTTGGGTTTAGTATGATTTGCCGATAGACGGGATGTCGGCTGTCAGTATACCGACTGCAGTCACAGGCTCAGACGAGACCTTGAAACATTCGCCATATGCCTCCAGTTTTTTGAGACGGACGCTACGTTACTCACTTTATGAAAAAATCCTCTCTGCATCCACGTCACTAATTAGTCGCCGTGCGTACGCAGTATGACTGTGACTTATGCGCATATGACTGTGACTCATGCGCAGTATGAATGACTCATGCGCAGTATGACTGTGACTCATGCGCAGTATGACTGTGACGCATGCGCAGTATGACTGTGACGCATGCGCAGTATGACTGTGACTCATGCGC
Organism: Pseudophryne corroboree; assembly: GCF_028390025.1. NCBI lineage: Eukaryota > Metazoa > Chordata > Amphibia > Anura > Myobatrachidae > Pseudophryne > Pseudophryne corroboree. The sequence continues at coordinate 101,740 of NW_026970546.1, forward strand.
AGTATGACTGTGACTCATGTGCAATATGACTGTGACTCATGCGCACTATGACTGTGATGCATGCGCATATGACTGACTCATGCGCAGTATGACTGTGACGCATGCGCCGTATGACTGTGACTCATGCGCATCATAACTGTGACGTATGCCCGGTATGACTGTGACTCATGCGCAGTTTGACTGTGACGCATGTGCCGTATGACTGTGACGCATGTGCCGTATGACTGGAACTCATGCGCAGTATGACTGTGATATCTGCGCATATGACTGTGACGCATGCGCAGTATCACTGTGACGCATGCACCGTGTGACTGTGACTCATGCGCAGTGTGACTGTGACGCATGCGTAGTATGACTGTGACTTATGCGCAGTATGACTGTGACACATGCCCGGTATGACTGTGACACATGCGCAGTATGACTGTGACGCACGCGCAGTATGACTGTGACTCACTCATGGGCAGTATGTCTGTGACTCATGCGCAGTATGACTGTGACGCATGCGCATATGACTGTGATTCATGCGCAGAACGACTGTGACTCATGCGCAGTATGACTGACTCATGCACAGTATGACTGTGACTCATGCTCAGCATGACTGTGACGCATGCGCATATGACTGTGACTCTTGCGCAGTATGACTGTGATGCATGCGCCGTATGACTGTGACGCATGTGCCGCATGACTGTGACTCATGCGCGGTATGACTGTGACTCATGCGCAGTATGACTGTGATGCCTGCGCATATGACTGACTCATGCGCAGTACGACTGTGACGCATGCGCCGTATGACTGTGACTCATGCGCCGTATGACTGACGCATGCGCAGTATGACTGTGACGCATGCGCCGTATGACTGTGACGCATGCGCAGTATGACTGTGACGCATGCGCCGTATGACTGTGACTCATGTGCAGTATGACTGTGACGCCTGCGCATATGACTGTGACTCATGCGCAGTATCACTGTGACGCATGCGCCGTATGACTGTGACTCATGCGCAGTATGACTGTGACGCATGCGCCGTATGACTGTGACTCATGCGCAGTATGACTGTGACGCCTGCGCATATGACTGTGACTCATGCGCAGTATCACTGTGACGCATGCGCCGTGTGACTGTGACTCATGCGCAGTGTGACTGACGCATGTGTAGTATGACTGTGACTCATGCGCAGTATGACTGTGATGCCTGCGCATATGACTGTGACTCATGCGCAGTATGACTGTGACGCATGCGCCGTATGACTGTGACTCATGCGCAGTATGACTGTGACTCATGCGCAGTATGACTGTGATGCCTGCGCATATGACTGTGACTCATGCGCAGTATCACTGTGACGTATGCGCCATGTGACTGTGACGCATGCGCCGTGTGACTGTGACGCATGTGTGGTATGACTGTGACTCATGCGCAGTATGACTGTGACGCATGCGCCGTATGACTGTGACTCATGCGCAGTATGACTGTGACTCATGCGCAGTATGACTGTGATGCCTGCGCATATGACTGTGACTCATGCGCAGTATCACTGTGACGTATGCGCCATGTGACTGTGACGCATGCGCCGTGTGACTGTGACGCATGCGCAGTATGACTGTGACTCACGCGTAGTATGACTGTGACTCATGCCTGGTATGACTGTGACTCATGCCCGGTATGACTGTGACGCATGCGCAGTATGACTGTGACGCATGCGCAGTATGACTGTGACGCATGCGCAGTATGGCTGTGACTCATGCACAGTATGACTGACTCACGCGCTGTATGACTGTGACGCTGGTATGACTATGACCGTGACTCATGCGCAGTATGACTGTGACTCATGTGCAGTATGACTGTGACTCATGCGCAGTATGACTGTGACTCATGTGCAGTATGACTGTGACTCATGTGCAGTATGACAGTGACTCATGTGCAGTATGACTGTGACTCATGCGCAGTATGACTGTGACGCATGCGCCGTATGACTGTGACTCATGCGCAGTATGACTGTGACTCATGCGCAGTATGACTGTGATGCCTGCGCATATGACTGTGACTCATGCGCAGTATCACTGTGACGTATGCGCCATGTGACTGTGACGCATGCGCCGTGTGACTGTGACGCATGTGTGGTATGACTGACTCATGCGCAGTATGACTGTGACTCACGCGTAGTATGACTGTGACTCATGCCCGGTATGACCGTGACTCATGCGCAGTATGACTGTGACGCATGCGCAGTATGACTGTGACTCATGCGCAGTATGACTGTGACTCATGTGCAGTATGACAGTGACTCATGTGCAGTATGACTGTGACTCATGCGCCATATGACTGTGACGCATGCGCATATGACTGTGACTCATGCGCAGTACGACTGTGACTCATGCGCAGTATGACTGACTCATGCGCAGTGTCACTGACTCATGCGCAGTATGACTGTGACATATGCCCGGTATGACTGTGACTCATGCGCAGTATGACTGTGACGCATGCGCATATGACTGTGACTCTTGCGTAGTATGACTGTGATGCATGCGCCGTATGACTTTGATGCCTGCGCATATGAATGACTCATGCGCAGTATGACTGTGACGCATGCGCCGTATGACTGTGACTCATGCGCAGTATGACTGTGACTCATGCGCCGTATGACTGTGACTCATGCGCCATATGACTGTGACTCATGCGCAGTATGACTGTGACTCATGCGCAGTACGATTGTGACTCATGCGCCATATGACTGTGACTCATGCGACATATGAATGTGACTCATGCGCAGTACGACTGTGACTCATGCACAGTACGACTGTGACTCATGCGCAGTATGACTGACTCATGCGCAGTATGACTTTGATGCCTGCGCATATGACTGACTCATGCGCAGTATGACTGTGACGCATGCGCCGTATGACTGTGACTCATGCGCAGTATGACTGTGACTCATGCGCCATATGAATGTGACTCATGCGCCATATGACTGTGACTCATGCGCAGTACGACTGTGACTCATGCGCAGTATGACTGTGACGCATGCGCCGTATGACTGTGACTCATGCGCAGTATGACTGTGACTCATGCGCCGTATGACTGTGACTCATGCGCCATATGACTGTGACTCATGCGCAGTACGACTGTGACTCATGTGCAGTATGGCTGTGACTCATGCGCCGTATGACTGTGACTCATGCGCCATATGACTGTGACTCATGCGCAGTATGACTGTGACGCATGCGCATATGACTGTGACTCATGCGCAGTACGACTGTGACTCATGCGCAGTATGACTGACTCATGCGCAGTATGACTGTGACTCATGCTCAGCATGACTGTGACGTATGCCCGGTATGACTGTGACTCATGCGCAGTATGACTGTGACGCATGCGCATATGACTGTGACTCTTGCGCAGTATGACTGTGATGCATGCGCCGTATGACTGTGACTCATGTGCAGTATGACTGTGATGCCTGCGCATATGACTGACTCATGCGCAGTATGACTGTGACGCATGCGCCGTATGACTGTGACTCATGCGCCATATGACTGTGACTCATGCGCAGTATGACTGTGACGCATGCGCATATGACTGTGACTCATGCGCAGTACGACTGTGACTCATGCGCAGTATGACTGACTCATGCGCAGTATGACTGTGACTCATGCTCAGCATGACTGTGACGTATGCCCGGTATGACTGTGACTCATGCGCAGTATGACTGTGATGCATGCGCCGTATGACTGTGACTCATGCGCAGTATGACTGTGATGCCTGCGCATATGACTGACTCATGCACAGTATGACTGTGACTCATGCGCATATGACTGTGACGCATGCGCCGTATGACTGTGACTCATGCGCCGTATGACTGACGCATGCGCCGCATGACTGTGACGCATGCGCCGTATGACTGTGACGCATGCGCAGTATGACTGTGACGCATGCGCCGTATGACTGTGACTCATGTGCAGTATGACTGTGACGCCTGCGCATATGACTGTGACTCATGCGCAGTATCACTGTGACGCATGCGCCGTATGACTGTGACTCATGCGCAGTATGACTGTGACGCATGCGCCGTATGACTGTGACTCATGCGCAGTATGACTGTGACGCCTGCGCATATGACTGTGACTCATGCGCAGTATCACTGTGACGCATGCGCCATGTGACTGTGACTCATGCGCAGTGTGACTGACGCATGTGTAGTATGACTGTGACTCATGCGCAGTATGACTGTGATGCCTGCGCATATGACTGTGACTCATGCGCAGTATGACTGTGACGCATGCGCCGTATGACTGTGACTCATGCGCAGTATGACTGTGACTCATGCGCAGTATGACTGTGATGCCTGCGCATATGACTGTGACTCATGCGCAGTATCACTGTGACGTATGCGCCATGTGACTGTGACGCATGCGCCGTGTGACTGTGACGCATGTGTGGTATGACTGTGACTCATGCGCAGTATGACTGTGACGCATGCGCCGTATGACTGTGACTCATGCGCAGTATGACTGTGACTCATGCGCAGTATGACTGTGATGCCTGCGCATATGACTGTGACTCATGCGCAGTATCACTGTGACGTATGCGCCATGTGACTGTGACGCATGCGCCGTGTGACTGTGACGCATGCGCAGTATGACTGTGACTCACGCGTAGTATGACTGTGACTCATGCCTGGTATGACTGTGACTCATGCCCGGTATGACTGTGACGCGTGCGCAGTATGACTGTGACGCATGCGCAGTATGACTGTGACGCATGCGCAGTATGGCTGTGACTCATGCACAGTATGACTGACTCACGCGCTGTATGACTGTGACGCTGGTATGACTATGACCGTGACTCATGCGCAGTATGACTGTGACTCATGTGCAGTATGACTGTGACTCATGTGCAGTATGACTGTGACTCATGTGCAGTATAACAGTGACTCATGTGCAGTATGACTGTGACTCATGCGCAGTATGACTGTGACGCATGCGCCGTATGACTGTGACTCATGCGCAGTATGACTGTGACTCATGCGCAGTATGACTGTGATGCCTGCGCATATGACTGTGACTCATGCGCAGTATCACTGTGACGTATGCGCCATGTGACTGTGACGCATGCGCCGTGTGACTGTGACGCATGTGTGGTATGACTGTGACTCATGCGCAGTATGACTGTGACTCATGCCCGGTATGACAGTGACTCATGTGCAGTATGACAGTGACTCATGTGCAGTATGACTGACTCATGCGCAGTGTGACTGACTCATGCGCAGTATGACTGTGACATATGCCCGGTATGACTGTGACTCATGCGCAGTATGACTGTGACGCATGCGCATATGACTGTGACTCTTGCGTAGTATGACTGTGATGCATGCGCCGTATGACTTTGATGCCTGCGCATATGAATGACTCATGCGCAGTATGACTGTGACGCATGCGCCGTATGACTGTGACTCATGCGCAGTATGACTGTGACTCATGCGCCGTACGACTGTGACTCATGCGCAGTATGACTGACTCATGCGCAGTGTGACTGACTCATGCGCAGTATGACTGTGACATATGCCCGGTATGACTGTGACTCATGCGCAGTATGACTGTGACGCATGCGCATATGACTGTGACTCTTGCGTAGTATGACTGTGATGCATGCGCCGTATGACTTTGATGCCTGCGCATATGAATGACTCATGCGCAGTATGACTGTGACGCATGCGCCGTATGACTGTGACTCATGCGCAGTATGACTGTGACTCATGCGCCGTATGACTGTGACTCATGCGCCATATGACTGTGACTCATGCGCAGTATGACTGTGACTCATGCGCAGTACGACTGTGACTCATGCGCCATATGACTGTGACTCATGCGACATATGACTGTGACTCATGCGCAGTACGACTGTGACTCATGCACAGTACGACTGTGACTCATGCGCAGTATGACTGACTCATGCGCAGTATGACTTTGATGCCTGCGCATATGACTGACTCATGCGCAGTATGACTGTGACGCATGCGCCGTATGACTGTGACTCATGCGCAGTATGACTGTGACTCATGCGCCATATGAATGTGACTCATGCGCCATATGACTGTGACTCATGCGCAGTACGACTGTGACTCATGCGCAGTATGACTGTGACGCATGCGCCGTATGACTGTGACTCATGCGCAGTATGACTGTGACTCATGCACCGTATGACTGTGACTCATGCGCCATATGACTGTGACTCATGCGCAGTACGACTGTGACTCATGTGCAGTATGGCTGTGACTCATGCGCCGTATGACTGTGACTCATGCGCCATATGACTGTGACTCATGCGCAGTATGACTGTGACGCATGCGCATATGACTGTGACTCATGCGCAGTACGACTGTGACTCATGCGCAGTATGACTGTGACTCATGCTCAGCATGACTGTGACGTATGCCCGGTATGACTGTGACTCATGCGCAGTATGACTGTGACGCATGCGCATATGACTGTGACTCTTGCGCAGTATGACTGTGATGCATGCGCCGTATGACTGTGACTCATGCGCAGTATGACTGTGATGCCTGCGCATATGACTGACTCATGCGCAGTATGACTGTGACGCATGCGCCGTATGACTGTGACTCATGCGCCATATGACTGTGACTCATGCGCAGTATGACTGTGACGCATGCGCATATGACTGTGACTCATGCGCAGTATGACTGTGACGTATGCCCGGTATGACTGTGACTCATGCGCAGTATGACTGTGACGCATGCGCAGTATGACTGTGACTCATGCGCATATGACTGTGACTCATGCGCAGTATGACTGTGACTCATGCACAGTATGACTGTGACTCATGCGCATATGACTGTGACTCATGCGCAGTATGACTGTGACTCATGCACAGTATGACTGTGACTCATGCGCATATGACTGTGACTCATGCGCAGTATGACTGTGACTCATGCACAGTATGACTGTGACTCATGCGCATATGACTGTGACTCATGCGCAGTATGACTGTGATGCCTGCGCATATGACTGACTCATGCGCAGTATGACTGTGATGCATGTGTAGTGTGACTGTGATGCATGCGCTGTATGACTGTGATGCATGTGTAGTGTGACTGTGATGCATGCGCTGTATGACTGTGATGCATGTGTAGTGTGACTGTGATGCATGCGCTGTATGACTGTGATGCATGCGCTGTATGACTGTGACTCATGCGCAGTATGACTGTGATGCATGTGTAGTGTGACTGTGATGCATGCGCTGTATGACTGTGATGCATGTGTAGTGTGACTGTGATGCATGCGCTGTATGACTGTGATGCATGTGTAGTGTGACTGTGACGCATGCGCTGTATGACTTGTATGACTGTGACACATGCGCTGTATGACTTGTATGACTGTGACACATGCGCTGTATGACTCACGCATGTGCCATATAACTGACGCTTGTGCAGTACAAAGAAAGTTGCTCCTCTGTGCAGACGTGGGCACTGCATCTCCTAACCAGGCCCTGTGAGTGAAGCTGTGCAATGTCTGACTGTGAGCTCCGTTCTCCGGCAGGCTGTTACGTCAGAGCCCTGGTAAGGTGCCGCCTGGGGAATAACGGGCACTTGGCACATCCCGGCTGCTGTATTCTCATCTATTGTCTCAGCTAGGCGTGCAATGCTTCTCCTCCCTCTCACAGTAACACGTCAGATATCCAATAGCTTCATTAGGCCTCGTTAGCAGCAATTGGGATCATTAACACTGGCTGGACTTTGCACTATAAGAAAAGATAAGTGTAGGGTTTCTCTGCTGTCCGCTTCTTGAGTTGCTTCATTATCTTTGCATGTTTACTAGTCCTCTCTCCCTGTGTCTCTCCCTCTCTCCCTGTGTCTCTCCCTCTCTCCTTCCCAAAGCGTCTTTTCTCTGTATAATCCAACCCTCCCGGGTCCAATAACACCTGTAATACCCCCGTCACACAGGAAGGCCAATAACACCTGTAATACCCCTGTCACACAGGAAGGCCAATAACACCTGTAATACCCCCGTCACACAGGAAGGCCAATAACACCTGTAATATCCCCGTCACACAGGAAGGCCAATAACACCTGTAATACCCCCGTCACACAGGAAGGCCAATAACACCTGTAATACCCCTGTCACACAGAAAGGCCAATAACACCTGTAATACCCCCGTCACACAGGAAGGCCAATAACACCTGTAATACCCCCGTCACACAGGAAGGCCAATAACACCTGTAATACCCCCATCACACAGTAAGGCCAATAACACCTGTAATACCCCTGTCACACAGAAAGGCCAATAACACCTGTAATACCCCCGTCACACAGGAAGGCCAATAACACCTGTAATACCCCTGTCACACAGGAAGGCCAATAACACCTGTAATACCCCTGTCACACAGGAAGGCCAATAACACCTGTAATACCTCTGTCACACAGGAAGGCCAATAACACCTGTAATACCCCCGTCACACAGGAAGGCCAATAACACCTGTAATACCCCCGTCACACAGGAAGGCCAAAAACACCTGTAATATTCCCGTCACACAGGAAGGCCAATAACACCTGTAATACCCCTGTCACACAGAAAGGCCAATAACACCTGTAATACCCCCGTCACACAGGAAGGCCAATAACACCTGTAATACCCCTGTCACACAGGAAGGCCAATAACACCTGTAATACCCCTGTCACACAGGAAGGCCAATAACACCTGTAATACCCCCGTCACACGGGAAGGCCAATAACACCTGTAATACCCCTGTCACACAGAAAGGCCAATAACACCAGTAATACCCCTGTCACACAGGAAGGCCAATAACACCTGTAATACCCCCGTCACACAGGAAGGCTAATAACACCTGTAATACCCCCGTCACACGGGAAGGCCAATAACACCTGTAATACCCCCGTCACACGGGAAGGCCAATAACACCTGTAATACCCCTGTCACACAGGAAGGCCAATAACACCTGTAATACCCCTGTCACACGGGAAGGCCAATAACACCTGTAATACCCCTGTCACACAGGAAGGCCAATAACACCTGTAATACCCCCGTCACACAGGAAGGCCAATAACACCTGTAATACCCCTGTCACACGGGAAGGCCAATAACACCTGTAATACCCCTGTCACACAGGAAGGCCAATAACACCTGTAATACCCTTGTCACACAGAAAGGCCAATAACACCTGTAATACCCCGTCACATGGGAAGGCCAATAACACCTGTAATACCCCCGTCACACGGGAAGGCCAATAACACCTGTAATACCCCTGTCACACAGGAAGGCCAATAACACCTGTAATACCCCTGTCACACGGGAAGGCCAATAACACCTGTAATACCCCCGTCACACGGGAAGGCCAATAACACCTGTAATACCCCTGTCACACAGGAAGGCCAATAACACCTGTAATACCCCCGTCACACAGGAAGGCCAATAACACCTGTAATACCCCTGTCACACAGGAAGGCCAATAACACCTGTAATACCCCCGTCACACAGGAAGGCCAATAACACCTGTAATACCCCTGTCACACAGGAAGAACAATAACACCTGTAATACCCCCGTCACACAGGAAGGCCAATAACACCTGTAATACCCCTGTCACACAGGAAGGCCAAAAACACCTGTAATACCCCCGTCACACAGGAAGGCCAATAACACCTGTAATACCTCCATTACACATGAAGGCCAATAACACCTGTAATACCCCCGTCACACGGGAAGGCCAATAACACCTGTAATACCCCCGTCACACAGAAAGGCCAATAACACCTGTAATACCCCGTCACACGGGAAGGCCAATAACACCTGTAATACCCCCGTCACACAGGAAGGCCAATAACACCTGTAATACCCCTGTCACACAGGAAGGCAAATTCCCAGTTAAGAAGTTCTACCCTGTAATTTGCCGATAGACACAGGGTTTTTTTTTGTGAGATTGTTAACCCGGGTTAAAATTCCCGGGACTTCAACCCAGGAATTTACCAGGACTGAAGACCTGGGATGACTCTTTCACACAGATGAAATACCCGTGTTTATCCGCATATTACCGGATGAAATTCTTGACCTTGTAATTTGCTTGTCTGTGTGACCGGGGGGTTAGGCAGAGACCGGCAAATTTACATGGCACTGACACGCCGGGTAACAGCCGGGTAATTCCAACATTTCTGTCTGAAAAGGGTATCACGTGAATCTTTAGAAAAAATATATATATATATATTTATTCATTGTCTATTAGCGCCGAGAGAGTTAGTGATAAATCATTACCGTCTTTGTAATACATGTGAATGAAAGCTGCTTGCTTATTTTTTGTCTGTTTTTGGAACAAATATTCCAATCCACAGTCTTGATGTCATTTTGATCCTCTATTGATTATGTCAGGTATCAGACATCCATTACCCTGTGAAAGGGTGTTGTAAACATTTCTAAATATGAATACCCCTTCCCAAATTGGCATTGTGAAAGTTCACCCTACTATTAAATAAAACCCCTGAGTAAGTCTTTTTGGATGAAACACGTACGACTGCAAATCAAAGTCCACATCTACACAGAAAAAGCGTCCAGCTGCTGAATCATATCCTCTAAGAACTTATATTGTCAAACATTGGCATTTTGTTGTATATTTTAATGTGGATTCACTTTTATAAGTGTAATGTTTTAATTGTGAATAAATGTATGTTAAACTTTTAAAGACATTGGCGCTCATTCCGAGTTGATCGCTAGCTGCCGTTGTTCGCTGCGTAGCGATCAGTTCAAAAAATGGCAAAACTGCGCATGTGTATGCATCGCAAGGTGCACGTGCGGCGTACGGGTACAAAGAGCATCGTGGTTTTGCACAGGTTCTAGCGACGCTTTCAGTCGCACTGGCGGACGCAAGGAGATTGACAGGAAGCCGAACTGAAGCCCTGGGATGCAGCGGTGTGCCGCGGGAGTATAGGTCACTCCGGATCAGACTACTGCAGTCTCCCATTCATATTACTCAGACGCCTATATGGAGCGTTTCCTCCTAATTAAGCAATGTGGGGTTAATTGTCACTAATAGTAGCACTGGTTCTGCCTACACCATAGAGATACATTACATGTTATTGCTGTGTAATTGTGTAATTTCTGTAGTGAGTCAGAGAGAGGATGTGTATGCTAGAGTCTGTATTACCTGACGTTCCTCTCTGACTGCTCGCCATTCACTATGCCACATGGTTTAACTCAAATGCTTTTTATCTTATATATATTGTCAAAGTCAGAAAAATATCATGATGCACACTGCCATATTTGCACCTCATACAGGTCCACGCTGCGCATGCGTGCGCTCTCCCGTGCGTACGCATACCCGCTGTTACGTGCACCCGCAGGCGCACGGTATGCGCATTTACGGTAGAGTTTATGAGCGCCTAGCGTGCGACTCAATCGTTACATATTTTAATCATATAATGTATTTTGTAGATTATGGTCCCTTTGATAGAATCTGAAAGTTTAGTTAATGTAGCATGTTCATAAACAAAGAGATCCCTCTTTGTTTGATACGAAGGGTCAGACAAGGGTTATACAGTGGTGTTTAGTATCCATCGGAAGAGTATTTAATTAGCAATATTCCGGTGTTGGTTTGAAGCGGATTAATCGCTCGTGCGAATAGTTATGGACATAAGAAGTTTATGTACTTTTACTATTCTTTGCACTCACTTATCCATGCGGCGGGAAACCTAGTTTCCCACCCACCTGAGCAGTTGGAAATAGTCACAGCCCACCTGTATGAATCAACCTATGACCTTTTGTTATAATGCGAAGACGAATTCCTGTGTCCAATGAACAATGAGATTGTAGGGACCATTGTATTGTATTGTGTGTGGGGCATAAATAGACAAGCCGATCTGATCCAGGTCACTCTCTTCAACGGTTCTCATCACTGATAATCGGGAGCTGGATATTCAGAAAGGCGCATGTGATCGTTCCCTTTGTGCGTAAGTTTTCTCCGCAATCATATTGTCTTTATTGTTATTGTGAGCCATATCTCTCTCTCTCTCTCTTTTCTCCCCTTTCCCTCTCTTTTCCCTTAAACGTAATTGTATTGTATTGAATTTCATGTGTAGTTATCTGGTTAGTTAGTCTATGTTATATTGGTAGTGTATGACTTGTATTGTATTATTCTTTTGCAAATATAACGTTCATATAGGGTGTTAGAACCTAAGGTCGGTATCAGTGTATTTTTTATATTTCTAAGTATTCTCAGAGCGTCGGAGACGCTCGAACAGCTTTTAAGTTAATAAGGTTACACTGTGTTACAGTTACACTTTATCACTACACCAAGGTTTACTGCATAATACACTGTTTTATGGTATAGTTATAAAGGTTTAACATTGTGAGCGTCTGCGCCGCTGGTGATCTCCTCGTGGTCCCGAGCGTCCGCTACGCTAATAGCAAACCATTACGTTAGTCGGCAGCCAATAGCGTGCCTGCCTGTGATCTCTTGGCCGTGAGCGAACGTGACGCTTGAGCGTCTCGACTACGGCTAAGCGATTGTTACGCAACGTGCGTACCCTTACGGTATTCCATACGTCAATAGCGTACAGTGTTCTTAGACCTCTTAAAGGGTTTTAAGTAAGATAAATATTTAGCTTTATCAATTGGCGGCTCGTCCGTCCTTCACATATCTGTACTAGGTAATTTCAGCAGACATTATCCATCAGCAAAGGGCGGGAGATCATAGTCCTCGTAGTGCTGCCTGGATAAGCTCTGCTTCGCTTAGTAAAGGGTGCTGAGGGAATCCGGAACCGGAGGTAAGAACAAAACGCTAGTGTCTTTTAAAACTGTTTATTTCTGTTTTGCGTACGCACACGCATATATCTGCATTTCTTTTTCATTCGTGTATTTTCATATCACTCTCCTGTTTGCCATTTTATAATTGATAAACGTGCTAAGAGAGATTTGTCGCTATTTAATAGTTAAAGAGTAAAAGTAATACATTAAGGTGTAAATTGCAAAGCACGCACACAGCTCTGCCTAAAGATACAAGGAGAGATCTGTGTGGTGCTCGGTAGATGATCGAGGATCGTCTACATTGATAAACGTGTAAATTGTGTTACGGTGGATATCTGCATTGTGTACACGTGTCTATAACAAAGGGCTGAGACTCGCGTACGCAACCCAAAGGCCGACGCACGCAGCGTATATTACGCAACGGAGCGTCCGGGTACGCCCACGTAACTCAAATCACACGATAGTGTTATTTTAACAGGCGAAAAAGTGGCAACGCGATAAATAGCGCAAGTCGATTTTAGTGTCCGAAATTTAAGCTAATAGATCCTTCTCCAATTTACAACTCATCTGGTCTAAAGGAAAGAAATTTCTGCGCAGAAATAGAAATAGAAACAAAAGTGTACATGTGGTGAGTGAGTGTTTGCAATTATATAAGTTCTACAATTTTTGAGGTTGAACCACAAGAAGTCGAGTTCTCGTGAGGTACATACATGTAAGTGACGTACATGGTGGCTAGGGAGGCATCCCTTGTTAAACATAAAATTTGAGCAGTAGAGTATAGCAGACCAGGAGGTCTACTGTAGCACAGACCAGGAGGTCCGGAACAGACCAGGAGGTCTAGGTACAGCAGACTAAGAAGTCCGCTATAGAGAAAAGTAGCACAACACCAAGAAGGGTTGGTGCGGAACCCATATAGGCCATTGAAGCTCTGGCTGAAGGAATTCGCAGCCGCAGTTTTCGATTCCGTTGGTCGCTCCGCACATAAGATTAGTTGCTTATGTGCAGAACGATTGTACCGCACGTAATTGTGTGCATTAGTTAGTAATCTGACCTAGTGCCATTTGTGTACGAAAGGGGTCATAAACGCTATTTGTACATTCTAACGTGATTTGTGTAATTTTTTTTTATTTTAAGGGAAGTTCGCTGGTCACTAAGGAACTATCCAGCAACCAATAGTTACTGGAAAGAGTAAGTGCTCTGCGGATCACCCTCACATGTTTCAGTAAATAGAGGTTCAGGTCGCAGGGGCCCTGGGTCGAGTACGCCAGCACTAGGGCAGTGTGTAGGTCGTATTGGTCGGCGTGGGCGAGTGAGTGGGGTACTCGGTAAACCGCCACCGTCAGCCTACCTTGAACATTTTGGTTTTTGTAAGGGTTCGCTGAAAGACCCTGATTAAGGTCAGAGGTAGTGAAAGCAACACCTGCAGGTATGGGGGCCAATTGTTCAGGTAGGGGGCGATCAACCTCGGTTCGGGTTGATTCAGTAAACCGACCAATCGGGTCGGCAAGGTATGTAATGTGTGAAAAATACGGTTCACACACAGAGGTTTTATGTGATGAATGGGAGAGAATGACGGTACATGACGGGGAGAAGTTCCCAAGAGTAGGCAGCTTTAGCCCAGATGTGTTACTGAATCTAAGGAGGAGGATATGTCTCATTAAGTCAGCAAAGAGACGGATCAAACATTATGATTATTTGCAGTTATGGCAACAGGAGGGTGAAATACAGAGAGGATTGGCTCAGGCGGCGGGATCTAACCCTATCAGGAAACTGATAGCCACGGCACCGCCGCCACCATATATATCAGGAGAGAAGTTGGTTGCGGAGAATGACGCACTAGGGTGTAACAAACAAACACTTAGCAACTGTATAAATGTTAAGGATAATGTTAATAAGTTAACCAATGCAAATATTAACCCGTGCAAGTTGTACCCTGTTTTAAACTTTCCCCAGGAGTGTGATCAAGAGGACGAATCGGCAACAATATCGGCGCTCTCTCTAGCAGCCACCTTATCAGAAACAACAGTAGGCACGGCCCAACCCTTAAGATTAGTAGCAAAGGCCCCTAGCGGAGGGACAGGTGAGGTCGTATCAACGGGTAAGTACGGCACCTTACACTATGCTGAAACCATTTCACCACAGGCTGTAGAATCTACTCAGAATGATGTTGTTAGGCTTAATCCCGTTAGGGTAATAGCTGTGCCAAATGGGAAAACTGACACTACAGGAGTCACTCCTATCAGAAACATTGCCATGTACAGCCCATTTTCCCGAATGGAATTAAGAACCATAGTGTCTGAATTCCCTGATCCTAGAAAAGATCTAGTTGCTAGCCAGAAATACATCAGAGACCTAGGGAACACTGTAGAGCCCAATAACAAAGACTGGCAGATATTGCTGAGGGCATGTTTACCCTCCAATGTCGACTCAGCTCAATTTTTAGCTGACTGTGGATTGGATCAGGATGTACCCCTTACAGATGTGTACAACCAAGACAATGTAAAAAGAATAAATTTACAGTTAAAAGAGTATTTTCCAGCTGTAGTTAAATGGAACAAAATTTTCTCCATTAAACAAAAGGAGTCAGAAACAGCTGCTGAATATTTTCACAGGGCATTACTAGATATGGCTAAATACACAGGCATAGAGGACATTAAAACCAACATAAATCATAGAGAAGTAGCAGTATCTGTGCTAATGGATGGTTTAAAAGAAGCATTAAAGACAAGGGTACAGACCACGCAACCATGTTGGCGAGGTCTGTCGGTGGCTACTTTGAGAGAGGCAGCTATTGATCACGATCGGAATATCACCAGACACAGGGAATTACAAGGTGATAAGTTAATGGCCGTAAGTGTACAGGCCCTGACCACAAGGCAGCCTTTGTATAAATCACCAAACCCTGTGGGTAAGTCAAATGTGGTAACTTGTTATTCTTGTCATAGACAGGGACACATGGCACGAGACTGTAGAATGAAAAATTCACAAAAATCATACCAACCCCCTAGACCACGACATGACACACGACATTGGGATCAGGGTCCGCAGAGACGGAGTTATGAGCCACATACAGGGGAAACAAAAAGATATCCCCCAAAAGGAGACTGGCAAACTTCTGGCAGATCCCAGTTAACCCCTTCACAAGTAGTTGCTGCCAGCGGGATTCAAGGAGGTCACCATACCCAATAGGGGTGTGGCCATACCTGTAATCTGCAGCCAGTAAAATTGATTGCAAGCCTTGGAAGTGAACCCGAAATTGCAATTGACGTAGCTGGTAAAACATTAAACTTTCTTGTAGATACGGGGGCGGCCAAATCAGTGATAAATTCGACAGTGGGCATGAGAACCACTGGTAAGACAATTCCAGCCATGGGAGTAACGGGAGTAGTCCAGCATTACCCTGTTAGCAAACCAGCAGAGATTACAATAGGGCCTTTACATACCAAGCATTCCTTTTTGCTGGCTGCATCGGCACCGACTAATCTCCTGGGAAGAGACTTATTGTGTAAAATGGGGTGCGTCATTTATTGTACTCCTGAAGGTGTATTCTTGGACATACCTGAGAATCACGCTCAGGAAGTGCGAGACATGTTAGACTCCCCATCAAAATTAATGACACATACCGTTATGACAAATAGGACTCCATCCCAAGTAGAAGAAATGACATCCCAGATACCAGAGTCACTGTGGACTAAAGATGGACAAGACACTGGATTAATGGCAAATGTAGCTCCGGTAGTTGTACAAGTAAAAGACGGTAGGATAGCTCCAAAAATCCCACAATACCCTCTGAAGCCAGAGGTGGAGTTAGGAGTGTATCCCGTAATAGAGCGCTTGCTACAACAGAGCATTCTGGTAAGAACATCCAGCACTGCCAATAGTCCCATCTTCCCTGTGAAGAAGAGTGGGGGGAGGGGTTACAGGCTAGTGCAGGATCTAAGGGGGATTAACAAAATAGTTGAGAGTCAGTTCCCCGTAGTGCCAAATCCAGCTGTCATCCTTATGCAAATCCCTCCCACTGCGAAATTTTTCACTGTTATTGACCTCTGCTCCGCTTTCTTCTCGGTACCTCTGCACCCTGACAGCCAATATTTGTTTGCATTCACATACAGAGGAGTCCAATACACATGGACTCGATTACCACAAGGTTTCATAGACAGTCCAAGTATATTTTCCCAGGCTTTGCATGATTGTTTACAGTCTTTCCAACCAGAGAGTGGATCAATATTGATACAGTACGTGGATGATTTACTACTGTGTTCAGATTCATTGGAAGCGTCCCTGAAGGATACGAAACAGCTCCTGTTTCATCTTTCAGACACAGGACACAAGGTTTCCAAAGACAAATTGCAATTATGCCAAACTAAAGTCAAATATCTAGGACACTGTCTAACACAAGGACTGAGACACCTGACCGCTGATAGAATCCAAGCAATTAGAGACATGACTCTGCCACAAACCCAGCAACAGATCAGAACGTTTTTAGGAATGTGTGGGTATTGCCGTAACTGGATCCCAGGATTTTCCATTCTAGCGTTACCTTTGCAGGAGATGGTCTCCTCAAACAAACCTGATCGGATTTCGCATACAGACGAGTCCGAGATGGCATTTGAGAGACTTAAACAGTGCCTAACGCAGGCGCCAGCATTAGGTATGCCAGACTATGGGAAACCCTGTGAGCTGTACGGAACAGAAAGTGCTGGTTGCGCGGCAGGCGTCCTAACCCAAAAGCACGGTGATGCCAGCAGGCCGGTAGCATACTACAGCGCTCAGCTAGATACGGTAGCGCGATCCCTCCCCACATGCTTGCGAAGCGTTGCTGCGATAGCATTGCTAGTAACAAAAAGCGAAGATGTAGTGCTAGGTCACAACCTCACAATTCATACACCACATGCAGTGTCAGCCTTGCTAAATTCTGCCCAAACCAGACACGTCTCATCAGCGCGGTTTACAAGATGGGAATTGGCACTAATGGCCCCTGTAAACATCACCATAAGGAGATGCAGTGCATTAAATCCTGCAACATACCTCCCAGGTGTGCCTGGACAGGCACAAAGGGTGGAGGATGAGAGTGGTGGGGAAGGAGGATTTAATACAAAAGATGACATGCATGATTGTATGGAATATTTGACCCAAAATTTCACGGCAAGGCCTGACATCAGTGACAACCCACTGGAAGATGTAGATCTTACTTTCTACACTGACGGTAGTTGTCACAGACAGTCAGACTCGGGAGACTTGTGTACTGGATACGCAGTCGTAGATGACCAAGGCACCATAGAAGCAGAACCGCTAGGCCCACCTCACTCAGCCCAGGTTGCTGAACTGGTCGCCCTAACCAGAGCATGTGAATTGGCTAAGGGCAAGTCAGCCAATATCTACACCAACTCTAGATACGCATTCGGGGTAGTCCATGATTTCGGAGCCCTATGGCGCCTCAGAAATTTCATGACGGCAGCTGGTACACCGGTAGCGCATGCAGCTCACATCAAAAGGCTTCTAACAGCAATACAGGAACCCGACAGAGTGGCTGTTATCAAGTGTAAAGCACACACATATAGCCAGGACCCAGTATCACTTGGTAACAGCCGAGCAGACGAAGCTGCTAAGTTAGCAGCTGGTACCCCCAGACAGACAGACACCACACAATTGATGGTATTTAATACCATCAACACACAAAAGTTGTGTGAAATGCAAAATTTGTGTTCCACACAGGAAAAGGCAGTCTGGAAGGCAAAAGGATATGCCAGGAGTCCTCAGGACTCTGGACGGATGGACAAGGTAAACCAGTGGCCCCCAGAGCATACCTTCCATGTTTAGCTGAGGCAGCACACGGGGCTGACTCATCTGGGCAAGGAGGGAATGTGTAAGTTGGTAAGAGCATATTGGTGCGCCTCAGGATTTTCATCTCATGCAGGTAAAAGAGCAATGTCATGCCTTACCTGTTTGAGGAAGAATATCGGAAAGGCAATACCAACAGAACCATCTCATATCCCACCTACAGGCGGCCCTTTTCAGGTAATACAGATTGACTTTATACAATTACCCCCTTGTCGAAATTTGAAATATGTACTTGTTTGTATAGATGTATTCTCAAATTGGGTCGAAGCATTTCCTGCGGCCACAAATACCGCTATGTTTACTGCTAAGAAAATTGTGCAGGAATTTGTATGTAGATACGGTATCCCTAGAATAATTGAAAGTGATAGGGGTACCCATTTTACAGGTGATGTCTTTCAAGGAATGTGTAAGTTGATGGGAATTGATAGCAAGCTGCACACTCCATACCGTCCACAGGCGAGTGCGAAGGTGGAAAGAGTGAACAGCACTATTAAAAATAAACTGAGCAAAGTTATGGCAGAGACAGGATTGACATGGCCAGAAGCTTTACCCATTGTACTATACAGCATCAGAACCACTCCCAGGTCCCCTCTTAATCTGTCTCCCTTTGAGATCTTATTTGGTCGACAACCGCATGTTATGATTAACCCTCAGGATGATTTGAAGTGTAACAATGAAGTGACTGTAAAGTACCTGGTTAACATGAGTAAACAGCTAAGGAATCAAAATGATAATTTGAAGTTAGTGATTCCTGATTTACCAGATAGTAATTGTCATGACATTGAACCTGGGGATTATGTAATGATACGGAATTTTCTACGCTCAGGTTGCCTTATTGACAGATGGGAAGGACCATACCAAGTCTTATTGACTAGCACTACAGCATTGAAGGTTGCCGAGAGAGAGACTTGGGTTCATTCGTCCCACTGTAAGAAGGTTGCTGATCCAGAGAGGTCCCGTGATAAGGAACAGACGGTAGAGGAAGTTGTATCACTGGAGTGTCTGTTTCAGGAGGACTGAGGCGGCACCTGAGCATTGAAAATCATAAGACCAAAAGCAGTTGTCGATTCCCTGTTCCCTTTTATTGTTTTTCTCCAAACTTCCCATCCCATCTCCCTCAAATTATTTCTTTCCCCCTTCTCATTCTTCTCCGTTTCCTCCTATAAGATGGACTTGCCCCAAGAGACTGTGATCCGGATTTTCCTGTTGACCATGATGTTGACCAGAGCAGTCTGTTCCGGCGAGAGTACCATGGAGGTCGAGAGAGGTTCTGGAATGGGTTCTGATGACAAAGATGGAGGCGTAGTTTTCCAAGAACAACTTAATCAACAAGTTAAGGCGAGTATCAGAAAACGATCCGATAGCATTGACAATAGAAGGAATTGTGAAGGATTGTTAGCTGAAGAAAACTGTATCTGTAGGCTCTGTGACAATGTAGTTGAGGATGGGTGCATCAAGAAATGCCAATCCAGTTTTAATATCCACATGGACCGGCATCCATTGAGTGACTATCACTCCTTAGTGGGTAATGTGTTAAATCAGACAGATTGTTGGGTATGCTCTCAAGTACCTCAAGGCCATAGCAAATCAGGGCTAGTACCATTCCCTTTAACGGTAGGAGAGGTACTTGAGCTAAAGGGTGGGAGACCGGTGGACAGGAGGTTTAATATCTCCAGTCCTCCTAGTTTGAAGCTCCACCAATATCATGTGGATAAGTCCCTAATATGTTTTAACATTTCCAATCCCCGAAAGCCGGGAAATTGGGAAGTGTCATGGAGTAACCAAACCATGACCTTTTCATATAGAGCAGATAGAATGCCTACAGATACAGAGCTTATACGTCACATAGCCAGTAGAGAAAAATCTTTCCGATATAGGTATACCCTAGGAAGTAGGATTACGAGAGTTGGAGACGTATCACCAGGATACTGTGCACATATCATACAAACTGATACGTGTACTAGACAGATGGGAGAATTAGGGTTAGGAGATTTCACATGGAAGGTGTGTAATATGGTTATGTCCTACTCCGTCCCATATGTTCTCCCCGATGATGCATATTTCATATGCGGGAGGAAGGCGTATAAGTGGCTTGCCCCAAACTCTGAAGGATTGTGTTATATTGGAAAAGTACTGCCTGAAGTAATGACTGTATCACATGCCAAAATGAAAGACATACACCGTGGTGCCCAAGCTCCTTATACTCACACCCATTACGAGCACGTAGTTAAAAGGCAACTGACAGAAAGGACAGAGCATTCGGCCTCTGACATGATCCATGAAACCACCGGGATTCAGGTTCTACTTGCGCTAGATTTCACTCGCACCGCTAGAGGAGTGCTGAACTATAGGCAGGGCCGGCGCCACCACTAGGCAGCTTTAGGCAGCTGCCTATGAGCGCCGGCCACTGGAGGGCGGAGCCGCATGCTGCCGATGAAAGATTGCTTCCCTTCCTTCATTCTCTTCCTTAAGAGACTATGGAGCAGGGATGCTGCTGTTATCAATCACCACGGCACTGATGTCTGTGTTACATTGGTAAGTGTAACCATCAGGTGATGAGCAGGGCAGACATTGTTATGTTAAATCAGTAGTAACACTGTCAGTGTCTGCGTGCTGACTGCTCCTCTGTCTGAAATTCAACCCTCCCTCCCCCGCACGCGATGGAACCCGGTAATTTCCTGCCCCGTACTACGACTGCACCCTCGTTAATTCAGACGCCCTCATTGCATTCTGCATATTAGCTGTGCCCCTCCCGCATGTTACCCGCCCCCCTTTCAGCGATTGCCAGCCGCATGTTACTCACCCTCCCTCCAGCGCTTGTCTCCTGCATGTTACCCGCCCCCCTTCCAGCCAGGGCCGGATTAAAAATGGGGCGGGTGGAGCTGCAGCTCCAGGCCCCCAGTAAAAAAAGGCCCACAGCAGGAGAGTCACCAGTAAGACTGGCCAGGCAGAGAATGGGGTAAATCCTTTGGGGCTGTACTGCCTAAGATGCAGGGCCAGTTACCAGCGGGTGCGGTCACTGCTCCTGTGCCTTGTAGACATGCTTACTCTCAAAAGCATGCGCCGGCCATCCATGAGAACTGACCGGCAGAAGGAGCAGGGCGGGAGGTGCCTGAAGCTAGAGGTCGCCTGATATTATGTATGTACAGGAGGCAGTGTGGGCGATGCAGGGGTTAATGGGATGCACTGGGTGCACGGGACAGTGGAGACTGGGACATGGAGATTCTCTGCTCCACATACAGGTCTGAGTGCATGTCCATAAAGAAATGTGAGACAGACAGCTGATGCAGTGTATACACTTGGACGACTCCTGTAGAGCTCCTCCCTGATACTACAGTACCTGGGAGTTAGAAGATTACTCTACCTATAGAGAGCACTTCATTCTCTGTATATGGAAGCATTGTAAGTAACCTGTCCTGGACAAAGTAACACACATGATTGTCTCAGTAGCACATGGGAGGGAGGACACAGTCTGTACTATCACTCACTAGCAGGAATACCCCCATATCTTCACAATCAGACCCACTACTCCCATTCTGTCACCATGAGGTATGCTGTCAGCCCCAGCAGGACAGAACCAGGTAACTGGAGCCTTCTCCCTGCAGTTTTATCCCCAATCATGATGGCACTCAAAACATCATTCATGCACTTTTTCACTCTCCCTACCCCCCAAACAGCTGCTGACATAAGTGTATGTGTGTCCTCCATACTAACCACTACCACTCTGCACTACCCCGTGACCCAGTACTACCACACTGAACTACCTCCTGTCACCCCATGACCCACTACTACAACTCTGCACTACCCCCCTGTCCCCTCCATGCGCACCACTACCTCTGTACACTACACCTGACCCCCCCCTTGCTAATCACTACCACTCTGCACTACCCCTGTTACTCCATGCCCGCCACTACCTCTGTACACTACACCTGACCCCTCATGCCTCATCACTACCACTCTACACTACCCCCTGTACCCTCCATGCCCATTACTACTTTTCTTCAATACCCCTTTGACCCAACCATACCTAAAACTACTTTTTTTGTATTTACATTAATAATGTCTCCTTAACCAGCATTACTTTACTGCACTACACCACAAGCCCTACATAATTACCCCCTCCACACCCAGCACTATAACACTGATCACTCCATATTAAGCAGTTCACCTTCTTCCTCTCCTCCAGATAAAGCTAGGTTGAAGTGAGAGTGCAGGGGTTGGCCTGCTGTTTACTCATAAACAAATCATAATTCAATTTATCTGCCCTGAAAGGCATTTATGTTCAAGCTACAATTTTCTATAACCTGATTTAGTGTATTGATTGCGGTAGCTTATTGTAGCCTATGGGCTACAGTTTGCATAAAAAAGTTCAGTCTGGGTTCCTCGGTACCCTGTGCCGGAAATGGCTTCAGTGCATTGCAGTCACTTGTGACCGTGCATGTTGCAAGAACCCCAGCAGTAGGCAGAGCACATCGCAGGGACAGGCTCCTTTCGGAGCCCCTGTCCCTGCGGGTGCCGGGTGATACATCCACCCGAAGGGATCACATATGCAATGCGATCCTGGGTGGTAAGATCCCGCACAGATCGCATTCAATATGTAATCCATGATAAATGGGGCCCTTAGTGATGTAGTGTGGCGAGGTAGTGATATAATGCAGGGATGTATCAGTGATGTAGTGTGGCGAGGTAGTGATATAATGCAGGGATGTATCAGTGATGTAGTGTGAGGAGGTAGTGATATAATGCAGGGATGTATCAGTGATGTAGTGTGGCGAGGTAGTGATATAATGCAGGGATGTATCAGTGATGTAGTGTGAGGAGGTAGTGATATAATGCAGGGATGTATCAGTGATGTAGTGTGAGGAGGTAGTGATATAATGCAGGGATGTATCAGTGATGTAGTGTGAGGAGGTAGTGATATAATGCAGGGATGTATCAGTGATGTAGTGTGGCGAGGTAGTGATATAATGCAGGGATGTATCAGTGATGTAGTGTGAGGAGGTAGTGATATAATGCAGGGATGTATCAGTGATGTAGTGTGAGGAGGTAGTGATATAATGCAGGGATGTATCAGTGATGTAGTGTGAGGAGGTAGTGATATAATGCAGGGATGTATCAGTGATGTAGTGTGGCGAGGTAGTGATATAATGCAGGGATGTATCAGTGATGTAGTGTGAGGAGGTAGTGATATAATGCAGGGATGTATCAGTGATGTAGTGTGAGGAAGTAGTGATATAATGCAGGGATGTATCAGTGATGTAGTGTGGCGAGGTAGTGATATAATGCAGGGATGTATCAGTGATGTAGTGTGAGGAGGTAGTGATATAATGCAGGGATGTATCAGTGATGTAGTGTGGCGAGGTAGTGATATAATGCAGGGATGTATCAGTGATGTAGTGTGAGGAAGTAGTGATATAATGCAGGGATGTATCAGTGATGTAGTGTGGCGAGGTAGTGATATAATGCAGGGATGTATCAGTGATGTAGTGTGGCGAGGTAGTGATATAATGCAGGGATGTATCAGTGATGTAGTGTGGCGAGGTAGTGATATAATGCAGGGATGTATCAGTGATGTAGTGTGGCGAGGTAGTGATATAATGCAGGGATGTATCAGTGATGTAGTGTGGCGAGGTAGTGATATAATGCAGGGATGTATCAGTGATGTAGTGTGAGGAGGTAGTGATATAATGCAGGGATGTATCAGTGATGTAGTGTGAGGAGGTAGTGATATAATGCAGGGATGTATCAGTGATGTAGTGTGAGGAAGTAGTGATATAATGCAGGGATGTATCAGTGATGTAGTGTGGCGAGGTAGTGATATTGGCCCTCATTCCGAGTTGATCGGTCGCAAGGCGAATTTAGCAGAGTTACACACGCTAAGCCTACGCCTACTGGGAGTGTATCTTAGCTTCTTAAAATTGCGACCGATGTAATCGCAATATTGCGATTACAAACTACTGAGCAGTTTCTGAGTAACTTCAACCTTACTCTGCCTGTGCGATCAGTTCAGTGCTTGTCGTTCCTGGTTTGACGTCACAAACACACCCAGCGTTCGCCCAGACACTCCCCCGTTTCTCCAGCCACTCCTGCGTTTTTTCCGGAAACGGTAGCGTTTTCAACCACACGCCCATAAAACGCCGTGTTTCCGCCCAGTAACACCCATTTCCTGTCAATCACATTACGATCGCCGGAGCGATGAAAAAGCCGTGAGTAAAAATACTATCTTCATTGTTAAATTACTTGGCGCAGTCGCAGTGCGAATATTGCGCATGCGTACTAAGCAGATTTTCATTGCGATGCGATGAAAAATACAGAGCGAACGACTCGGAATGAGGGCCATAATGCAGGGATGTATCAGTGATGTAGTGTGAGGAAGTAGTGCAGCAGTATGAGGCCAGGGATGCCCGAGTTTCTCCATGCGCTTGTGTCTACCCTAGAAAGCAGACATTTCCCTCTGGTAGGGGTCCAATTATCTGCATTGTCATTTGGATATACTTGACTGTTTTATGCTTTTTTGTCTGCTTTTACTGGTAGACAAATTACTTTGGTAAGCGTCCTTTTTGCTGTTTGTATGTTTTTAATAAATGTCATGTTTGGTTTTACACTATGGAGAGTCTTCTTTTGAATTACATGTGATCCGGTGTGACTACCGACTAAAGAACTAATAAAAATGGTGACCCGGTCCCTTAAAACGGCTTGTTTCCGCTCACA
Organism: Pseudophryne corroboree; assembly: GCF_028390025.1. Classification (NCBI taxonomy): domain Eukaryota; kingdom Metazoa; phylum Chordata; class Amphibia; order Anura; family Myobatrachidae; genus Pseudophryne; species Pseudophryne corroboree. The sequence continues at coordinate 127,055 of NW_026970546.1, forward strand.
TTGGCTACAATTGTCTACATAAAGGGGGTGATTCCGAGTTGTTCGCTCGCTAGCTGCTTTTAGCAGCATTGCACACGCTAAGCCGCCGCCTACTGGGAGTGTATCTTAGCTTAGCAGAATTGCTAACGAAAGCTTCGCTAATTTTCTCGTAACGATTACCCCGCAGTTTCTGAGTAGCTCCAGACTTACTCTTCCATTGCGACCAGCTCAGTCCTTTTCGTTCCTGGTTTAACATCACAAACACGCCCAGCGTTCGCTCCCGCCACTCCACCGTTTCTACAGACACTCCTGCGTTTTCAACTAGCACGCCTGCGTTTTTCCGCACACTCCCATAAAACGGCCAGTTTCCGCCCAGAAACACCCACTTCCTGTCAATCACACTACAATCAGCAGAGCGATGGAAAAGCTTTGTTATGCCGTGAGTAAAATACCTAAGTTTTGTGTTAAATAACTTGGCGCAGGCGCGCTGCGTACCATGCGCATGCGCATTTTCGGGCTATTCGCTCCGTTGCGAAAATCTGCAACGAGCGAACAACTCGGAATGACCCCCAAAGTGTACACCATAGGTTCTGATACGATTATACACTGCAGTATGTGTTTCTACTTGTGAATTTGGTTACCAGTATTACATTAAGGGCCTAATTCAGACCTGATCGCAGCAGCAGAATTTTTCTCTAATGGGCAAAGCCATGTGCAGTGCAGGTGGGGCAGGTGTAACACGTGCAGAGAGAGTTAGATTTGGGCGAGTTATAATGTTTCTGTGCAGGGTAAATACTGTCTGCTTAATTTTTACACTGCAATTTAGATTTCAGTATGAACACACCCCACTCAAATTAACTCTCTCTGCACATGTTACATCTGCCCCACCTGCAGTGCACATGGTTTTGCCCAATAGAGAACAATTTTGCTGCTGCGATCCGGTCTGAGTTAGGCCCTATGTCTGTGTATTTGTTTTGTACCTTTTGAGGTATTGATTAACAACTGATACAGAGTGAACTCCAATGAGGAATCTTCTATGATGTTTAAGGAATCTGTATTCTAAGTACTTGTGTGTGGGCTTTTTGTGTGGTGGATCGGTCTACAAAAACCCAATTTCTTGAGTGTGGGTGACACTCTTTCCACTGTGACGATTAGCAGCCTCTTTGCGCACCCATGGTATTCACCCTTTGTTGTTGCCTCCTGCATGTATTTGTGATCCATTGCTACATCCAAGCAAGGATCACACATGACACCATCGGCCAGCTGCGTCATCCAGGAGGTCACGCAAGCCAGCCACCGCATCTCCTACGAAGAGGCCAGGAAATCGCCGTTAGTAGACAGAGACTCCCGGGAGTTGTTCTGCACATGCACAGAGTGATGGGGCGGCCGCAGGGCATGCTGGGAGGGATCTTGGCAGCCAGCTGTTGGTACATTCGGAAAATGTGGTAGATGGTGGTTTACTGCATTTTCTGTTTAGTACATCCCACCCATGGTGTGCAAAAATAGTGCAGTGATATAGTGCTCCACCACATCCCTCCCTGCTTGCCCAGGAGAACATCTGTGAGGCGGCACACAATAGGCCCTTGTTAAATGTCAGCTCCATGCCCATGTGGACCTTAATCTGGCACTGGGTATACTGTATATCAGTAAGTAGTGTGTGTATCAGTAAAGGGTATATGTCAGTAAGTATCTGTGTCCGTAAATTTTTGTGTCAGTAAGGTATGTCTGGGTATGTATGTGCCAATAACTGGTGTCTATGTCAGGGGTATTTGTCAGTAAGGATCATCTGTGTCAGTAAGAGGTATCTGCCAGTAACTAGTGTCTATGTCAGTTAGGGGGTGTCTGTCAGTAAGTATGTATGTGCCAACAAGTGATGTCTGTGTCAGTAAGTGCTGGTAGTGTATGTGTGTATGTATCAGCGGAATCTGTAAGCGTGTATATTTTATTTTTTTTACATATTTTTTTTTAGGGGACGGGCTCTTTTTGACAGCTGTGGAACTTCTAAGAAGCCACTTCCACACTTTGACCTGAGGGGCGGGTGGGTGTGGGTAGTGTGGGGGGGGGGGGGGAGCAGGCAGAAGTTTTGCCTAGGGTGCCGAGAAGCCTTGCACCGGCCCTGACTATAGGTATATCTCTGCGCTTGCAAATTTATTAGACAATATCACAGAAATGTATGATGACACTTTTAGGTATACTGGAAGAGAGCTTCAAGCTTATAAAACAGAACTGGTTCAGCATAGAATGGTTCTTAATTATCTCACAGCAGTGACAGGTGGATATTGTGTCACACTGGCAACGCAGTACGGCGTGAAATGCTGCACATATATTACGAATAGTACCGAGGATCCGGTCGAGGTCATAGACCAAAAGATGGATGACATTCTCCAATTAAAGTGGGAATTTCGCAGGAGACACAATCTCACCCTTGCTGCTGTGGGTAATGAGCTGACTGGTTGGGTGTCATGGTTGAACCCGCGAAATTGGTTCTCTGGTTTAGGAGAATGGGCTCAAGGAGTCATAATGGATGTAGGGAAGTTTCTCCTATGTATCTTGGGTGTTGTCATATCGATTGGCTTGATATTTAGATGCGGTCAGGTTTTAATGAAGTGCAAACGTAGTACCAGGGTAATGAGTCTAAGGAGTGAGGAAATTGTAATTCCAATGGATTTGATTTATGACCCAACGGTAGAGACAATGATGTGATGAAAATGCGATTATACGGTCCGTTTCTTTCACCTGTTTCTCCGTTTTCTCCAAGGTAAAAAGACCCACTTGGACGAGGAATTTGATGATCCTGTACACAGACAACAGATGGATTAAAGAAGAAGTTTTGACAACCTTATACACAGATAATTGATGAACTATGCCATAGACCCCCAGTTTCCCTAGAAATTTTAAATTTACGCTAGCCCAACACTTTTGTAAGTCTATGGACATTGACAAAGCTTTTTGCCCACACTTTTTGGCAAAAGCCCAAAGAAGACTGCATTCAACAGACACCAGACAAGACTTCAACCGACAAATGTTCATTAACCTGACATAGAATACCACTGCATTTACCATAATTGTTCTTTATCTTCATTTCTACAACCTTCAGGTAATGACACACATAGTCGATAGGGAATACAGGCACAGATATCAGCAATCACATATCCCCCCATTCATGTATCATCAACTAAAATGTGCTCCCCCATTTTGTTACAACTAAAATCCGAAAAGAGCTCGGTAAAGTTTGACAGCCCATCCACAGACCCTTAATACGGGATAAGAAGGAATTCAAATGTATACTTCGCAATACCTCGAAGCTTGATTTACAACACGTACGGCACGATGATACATGACCCCCCAAACATGGATTCATACACACATGCTTCTGCTATCTCACTAGGTCATACCCTTTTCACACCTTCTTCTCTCCTCCCTTACCCAACCATGGAAATGTATTTACACATGACATATATTTTTCTCTTTTTGAAATGTTTTAGAAAGTGGCAGTTATTGTTGACTGCCAAAGGGTGGACTGTCAAAGTCAGAAAAATATCATGATGCACACTGCCATATTTGCACCTCATACAGGTCCGCGCTGCGCATGCGTGCGCTCTCCTGTGCGTACGCATACCCGCTGTTACGTGCACCCGCAGGCGCACGGTATGCGCATTTACAGTAGAGTTTATGTGTGCCTAGCGTGCGACTCAATCGTTACATATTTTAATCATATAATGTATTTTGTAGATTATGGTCCCTTTGATATAATCTGAAAGTTTAGTTAATGTAGCATGTTCATGGACAGAGAGATCCCTCTTTGTTTGATACGAAGGGTCAGACAGGGGTTACACAGTGGTGTTTAGTATCCATCGGAAGAGTATTTAATTAGCAATATTCCAGTGTTGGTTTGGAGCGGATTAATCGCTCGTGCGAATAGTTATGGTCATAAGAAGTTTATGTACCTTTACTATTCTTTGCACTCACTTATCCATGCGGCGGGAAACCTAGTTTCCCACCCACCTGAGCAGTTGGAAATAGTCACAGCCCACCTGTATGAATCAACCTATGACCTTTTGTTATAATGCGAAGACGAATTCCTGTGTCCAATGAACAATGAGATTGTAGGGACCATTGTATTGTATTGTGTGTGGGGCATAAATAGACAAGCCGATCTGATCCAGGTCACTCTCTTCAACGGTTCTCATCACTGATAATCGGGAGCTGGATATTCAGAAAGGCGCATGCGATCGTTCCCTTTGTGCGTAAGTTTTCTCCGCAATCATATTGTCTTTATTGGTATTGTGAGCCATATCTCTCTCTCTCTCTCTCTTTTCTCCCCTTTCCCTCTCTTTTCCCTTAAACGTAATTGTATTGTATTGTATTTCATGTGTAGTTATCTGGTTAGTTAGTCTATGTTATATTGGTAGTGTATGACTTGTATTGTATTATTCTTTTGCAAATATAACGTTCATATAGGGTGTTAGAACCTAAGGTCGGTATCAGTGTATTTCTTATATTTCTAAGTATTCTCAGAGCGTCGGAGACGCTTGAACAGCTTTTAAGTTAATAAGGTTACACTGTGTTACAGTTACACTTTATCACTACACCAAGGTTTACTGCATAATACACTGTTTTATGGTATAGTTATAAAGGTTTAACATTGTGAGCGTCTGCGCCGCTGGTGATCTCCTCGTGGTCCCGAGCGTCCGCTACGCTAATAGCAAACCATTACGTTAGTCGGCAGCCAAAAGCGTGCCTGCCTGTGATCTCTTGGCCGTGAGCGAACGTGACGCTTTAGCGTCTCGACTACGGCTAAGCGATTGTTACGCAACGTGCGTACCCTTACGGTATTCCATACGTCAATAGCGTACAGTGTTCTTAGACCTCTTAAAGGGTTTTAAGTAAGATAAATATTTAGCTTTATCAATATATATATATATATATATGTGTGTATGTAATTCTCCTTAATATTTATTAAAAGCTGCAAGTGGCAGGGAGTTACTGAAAAGACTCCATAATTCTTATATTAAGAAAAAAGGAAGAAAAGTGTAACCACTGCGCTAGTCTGATCTTACCCTGTGTCTGCCGCCCATGGACATTACTCTGGGGCAGGTGGAGACATGGACATTACTCTGGGGCAGGTGTAGACATGGACATTACTCCGGGGCAGGTGGAGACATGGACGTTACTCCGGGGCAGGTGGAGACATGGACATTACTCCGGGGCAGGTGGGGACATGGACATTACTCCGGGGCAGATGGAGACATGGACATTGCTCCGGGGCAGGTGGAGACATGGACATTACTCCGGGGCAGGTGGAGACATGGACATTGCTCCGGGGCAGGTGGAGACATGGACATTGCTCCGGGCAGTGGCGTAACTACTGCCCCAGCAGTCCTCGCGGTGGCTTGGGGGCGAGGGGCTGCGGGGGCGCCACTGACTTAGAACAGATTGGCATGCGGACGAGCGTCCGCATGTCAATCTGCGGTCTCCTCTCCCTCCCTGCTGTGTTGGAGGGACACGGAACGCACATCGCGCGTCTCTCCTGTGTCCCTCCCTGGCTCTCCCCCGGCCGGTCTAAGGAAGTGCCGTTCGTGAGCTCTGATTGGCTCACGAACCGGCACTTCCTTTATTAGACCAGCCAGGGGAGAGCCAGGAGGGACACAGGAGAGACGCGCGATGCGCTCCGTGTCCCTCCAACACATGGGGGGGGGGGGGAGAGCAGGCACTTGGGGCATATACCTGGCACTGTGGGGGCAGATCTGGCACTGGGGGCATATACCTGGCACTGTGGGGGGAAGATCTGGCACTGGAGGCATATACCTGGCACTGTGGGGGAATATCTGGCACTGGGGGCATATACCTGGCACTGTGGGGGAATATTTGGCACTGGGGGGAGCAGGCACTGAGGGGGCATATGTGGCACCGTGGGGGAATATTTGGCACTGGGGGGAGCAGGCACTGAGGGGGCATATGTGGCACTGGGGTAAGGGGGGGGTATATGTGGCACTGGGGGCATGTACCTTGCACTGTGGTGGAATATCTGGCACTAAGGGCATATACCTGGCACTGTGGGGGAATATCTGGCACTGGGGGCATATGTGGCACTGGGAGCATGGCCCTAGCAACAAGCACTACCCCCTAGCAACGAGCATGACACCCAGTGCATGAAACCCCTGGCAACGAGCATGACACCCTGAGCATGAAAACCCCTGGCACCGTGCATGGAACCAAGAGCATGAAACCCCTGGCAACGAGCAGGTAATTTAAAAGTAATTAGAAGCCTTACTGTAGAACTTAATGTGTAATGGGCATTACGGTGTGTGGCATAATGTATCACGGACATTGCGGTGTGTGTCATAATGTATCAGGCATTACGGTGTGTTGTATACTATATCACGGGCATTGTGGTATGTGGTATAATCTCTCAGGATCATTGTGGTGTGTGTCATACTGTGTCACAGACATTGTATGTGCTATAATGTATCAGGGGCATTGCATTGTGTGGCATAATGTATAACGGGCATTACGGTGTGTGGCATAATGTGTCGGGGGCATTACAGTGTGTGCATATTGTGTCATGTGCATTATTGTGTGTGGAATAATGTCTAAGGGCCATTGCATTGTGTGGAATAATGCATACTGGGCATTACTATAAGGAGGAAAAATGACAAATAATGTAAGGGGCATGAATCAGGATTATTTTTCTTTCCTGTGGTGGCCAACGTCTGGGCGTGCAGGTTGCAGAATTGGGGTATAAGGTAGTCTTTTCCTGCAATGCCACGCCCTCCACGCAAAACCACGCCCATTTCGACAAAGCCACACACCCTTTTTGCCGACGCGCGCCTGCGGCGCGCGCATTTTTCTACCTTTGCTAGTGCCAATTACAGGGGGTATGGGGGGGGGGGGGGGGGGGCGCCGAAGGATTTTTTGGCTTGGGGGAGAAAAATTTCTAGTTACGCCACTGGCTCCGGGGCAGGTGGAGACATGGACATTGCTCCGGGGCAGGTGGAGACATGGACATTGCTCCGGGGCAGGTGGAGACATGGACATTGCTCCGGGGCAGGTGGAGACATGGACATTGCTCCGGGGCAGGTGGAGACATGGACATTACTCTGGGGCAGGTAGAAACATGCACATTGGCAGGTGTAGACATAGATATTACTCTGGGGCAGTTGATGGCATGGACATTACAGTACTCAGGGGCAGGTGAAGACATGGACATTACTCCGGGGCAGGTGGAGACATGCACATTACTCCAGGGCAGGTAGAGCAATGGACATTACTTCGGGGCAGGTGGAGACATGGACATTACTCTGGGGCAGGTGGAGACATGGACATTACTCCGGGGCAGGTGGAGACATGGACATTACTTCGGGGCAGGTGGAGACATGGACATTACTTCGGGGCAGGTGGAGACATGGACATAACTCAGGGGCAGATGAAGACATGGACATAACTAAGGGGTAGCTGGAGACATGGACATTACTCTGAGGCAGGTGGACACATAGGCATTACTCTGGGGCAGTTGATGGCATGGACATTACAGTACTCAGGGGCAGGTGAAGACATAGATATTACTCCAGGGCAGGTGTAGACATGGACATTACTCCGGGGCAGGTGGAGATATAGACATTACTCCGGGGCAGGTGGAGATATGGACATTACTCCGGGGCAGGTGGACACATAGACATTACTCCAGGGCAGGTGGAGACATGGACATTAATCCGGGGCAGGTGGAGACATGGACATTACTCCGGGGCAGGTGGAGCAATGGACATTACTCCGGGGCAGGTAGAGCAATGGACATTACTCCAGGGCAGGTGGAGACATGGACATTACTCCGGGGCAGGAGGAGACATGGACATTACTCCAGGGCAGGTGTACACATGGACATTACTCCGGGGCATGTGGAGACATGGACATTACTCCAGGGCAGGTGAAGACATGGACATTGCTCCGGGGCAGGTGGAGACAAAGACATTACTCAGCAGAGGGTGAAGATGCTCCGTGGCAGGTGGAGACATAGACATTACTCCAGGGCAGGTGGAGACATGGACATTACTCTAGGGCAGGTGTAGACATAGACATTACTCCAGGGCAGGTGTAGACATGGACATTACTCTGGGGCAGGTGTAGACATGGACATTACTCCAGGGCAGGTGGAGACATGGTATAGACATAGAAATTAATCCGGGGGAGGCAAAGACATGGACATTACTCAGGGGCAGATGAAGACATAGACATAACTAAGGGGTAGGTGGAGACATGGACATTACTCAGGTGCAGGTGGACACATAGGCATTACTCAGGAGCAGGTGGACACATAGACATTACTCAGGGGCAGGTGGACACATAGACATTACTCAGTTGCAGGTGGACACATAGACATAACTCAGGGGCAGGTGGACACATAGACATTACTCAGCGGCAGGTGGACACATAGATATTACTCAGGGGCAGGTGGACACATAGACATTACTCAGGGGCAGGTGGACACACAGACATTACTCGGGCAGCTGATGACATGGACATTACTTGGTAATACTGCCCAGGGACTGTGAGGAAATATCTGTAATACTGATCTGGGGCAGGTGCAGCCCTCGGGTACACATTACCATTTAGGACCTATGTTAAGTAACATATTGTCTGCAGGACAAATACTTCTCAAATATGGAAACATTAATTTAGGTCAAGCAATTATGATACATATTTTAGCTGATCAAAGTGTTGTTACAGTAATTCTCTACCTATACACGAATATTTCATCTGGGGAATCGCCCTGCAGGTGAAGAACAGACTCTAAATTAAATTGATGTCAATATTTTCCAGCCCATCTTCTTTCATGTAAACGTCCGTGACGCCTGTACATCTGAGGAAGAAACACTTTAATTGAGTGATAACCGATATTTTCAGTGAGTAGAGAATTCCATTAACCCATTGAGAGCTGTTCATAGTTGTGGAGGATCGCTCATCTGATGCAGTAATATCTACTGGAGACATCGTCTGGATGGGCTGAGCGGTGGCATATTGCGCTGAATGCTCTTTTCGCTGCTCTCTGTAGAAGGGTCTGCGCCAGGACAGAGGCTCATCCCAGTGAAAGAACAATTGCGCCTTCACTTTATTGCAGAGTTGGAATCTGCTGGGTCATTGGGCAGCGCTAGTATATACTGCCATAGCGGGATCTGAAGAGCCCTCGCTGGCGGAAACCTTTGCGAAAGTACCCTATAGGCTACAATGTGTAATGTCATATAAAGATTCCTTTACACGCCCATGCAGGCTTTTTGGAGCGTGATAAGTTGGAGAAGGCAGCGATTCCCCCTGTGGTATCTTGTGTTATGCTGGATGAGTAGAAGTGACGCTGATATTATTTGGGTGGGGCGCATTTCATGCCATATACTGTGTTATAGCCACATCTGTCAGGAGTGCACCACCTGTAGTGGGAAAGGTATATACCAGGTGGAGAGGTCACTTGTCATCCCGTAGCCCCCACTACCCCAGGCTCCAACAGACATGATAAGAAGTGTGCTTCCGGATGCTTCTGTACGTGCACAAGTAGTGATCCTGCGTGTCTGCCGCCACATGCTGCCACCCTTGTCCTTCCCGATGCTTCTGTACATGCACAAGTAGTGATCCTGCGTGTCTGCCGCTACCTGCTGCCACCCTTGTGCTTCCCGATGCTTCTGTACGAGCACAAGTAGTGAGCCTGCGTGTCTGCCGCTACCTGCTGCAACCCTTGTGCTTCCCGATGCTTCTGTACGTGCACAAGTAGTGATCCTGCGTGTCTGCCGCTACCTGCTGCCACCCTTGTCCTTCCCGATGCTTCTGTACGTGCACAAGTAGTGATCCTGCGTGTCTGCCGCTACCTGCTGCCACCCTTGTGCTTCCCGATGCTTCTGTACGTGCACAAGTAGTGATCCTGCGTGTCTGCCGCTACCTGCTGCCACCCTTGTGCTTCCCGATGCTTCTGTACGTGCACAAGTAGTGATCCTGCGTGTCTGACGCTACCTGCTGCCACCCTTGTGCTTCCCGATGCTTCTGTACGTGCACAAGTAGTGATCCTGCGTGTCTGCCGCTACCTGCTGCCACCCTTGTGCTTCCCGATGCTTCTGTACGTGCACAAGTAGTGATCCTGCGTGTCTGACGCTACCTGCTGCCACCCTTGTGCTTCCCGATGCTTCTGTACGTGCACAAGTAGTGATCCTGCGTGTCTGCCGCTACCTGCTGCCACCCTTGTGCTTCCCGATGCTTCTGTACGTGCACAAGTAGTGATCCTGCGTGTCTGCCTCTACCTGCTGCCACCCTTGTTCTTCCGGATGCTTCTGTACGTGCACAAGTAGTGACCCTGCGTGTCTGCCGCTACCTGCTGCCACCCTTGTGCTTCCCGATGCTTCTGTACGTGCACAAGTAGTGACCCTGCGTGTCTGCCGCTACCTGCTGCCACCCTTGTGCTTCCCGATGCTTCTGTACGTGCACAAGTAGTGACCCTGCGTGTCTGCCGCTACCTGCTGCCACCCTTGTGCTTCCCGATGCTTCTGTACGTGCACAAGTAGTGACCCTGCGTGTCTGCCGCTACCTGCTGCCACCCTTGTTCTTCCCGATGCTTCTGTACGTGCACAAGTAGTGATCCTGCGTGTCTGCCGCTACCTGCTGCCACCCTTGTCCTTCCCGATGCTTCTGTACGTGCACAAGTAGTGACCCTGCGTGTCTGCCGCTACCTGCTGCCACCCTTGTGCTTCCGGATGCTTCTGTACGTGCACAAGTAGTGATCCTGCGTGTCTGCCGCTACCTGCTGCCACCCTTGTTCTTCCCGATGCTTCTGTATGTGCACAAGTAGTGATCCTGCGTGTCTGCCGCTACCTGCTGCCACCCTTGTCCTTCCGGATGCTTCTGTACGTGCACAAGTAGTGATCCTGCGTGTCTGCCGCTACCTGCTGCCACCCTTGTTCTTCCCGATGCTTCTGTATGTGCACAAGTAGTGAGCCTGTGTGTCTGCCGCTACCTGCTGCCAACCTTGTGCTTCCTGATGCTTCTGTACGTGCACAAGTAGTGACCCTGCGTGTCTGCCGCTACCTGCTGCCACCCTTGTTCTTCCCGATGCTTCTGTACGTGCACAAGTAGTGACCCTGCGTGTCTGCCGCTACCTGCTGCCACCCTTATGCTTCCCGATGCTTCTGTACGTGCACAAGTAGTGACCCTGCGTGTCTGCCGCTACCTGCTGCCACCCTTGTTCTTCCCGATGCTTCTGTACGTGCACAAGTAGTGATCCTGCGTGTCTGCCGCTACCTGCTGCCACACTTGTGCTTCCCGATGCTTCTGTACGTGCACAAGTAGTGACCCTGCGTGTCTGCCGCTACCTGCTGCCACCCTTGTTCTTCCCGATGCTTCTGTACGTGCACAAGTAGTGACCCTGCGTGTCTGCCGCTACCTGCTGCCACCCTTATGCTTCCCGATGCTTCTGTACGTGCACAAGTAGTGACCCTGCGTGTCTGCCGCTACCTGCTGCCACCCTTATGCTTCCCGATGCTTCTGTACGTGCACAAGTAGTGACCCTGCGTGTCTGCCGCTACCTGCTGCCACCCTTGTGCTTCCGGATGCTTCTGTACGTGCACAAGTAGTGACCCTGCGTGTCTGCCGCTACCTGCTGCCACCCTTGTGCTTCCGGATGCTTCTGTACGTGCACAAGTAGTGACCCTGCGTGTCTGCCGCTACCTGCTGCCACCCTTGTGCTTCCCGATGCTTCTGTACGTGCACAAGTAGTGATCCTGCGTGTCTGCCGCTACCTGCTGCCACCCTTGTTCTTCCCGATGCTTCTGTACGTGCACAAGTAGTGATCCTGCGTGTCTGCCGCTACCTGCTGCCACCCTTATGCTTCCCGATGCTTCTGTACGTGCACAAGTAGTGATCCTGCGTGTCTGCCGTCACCTGCTGCCACCCTTGTTCTTCCCGATGCTTCTGTACGTGCACAAGTAGTGACCCTGCGTGTCTGCCGCTACCTGCTGCCACCCTTGTTCTTCCCGATGCTTCTGTACGAGCACAAGTAGTGACCCTGCGTGTCTGCCGCTACCTGCTGCCACCCTTGTTCTTCCCGATGCTTCTGTACGAGCACAAGTAGTGACCCTGCGTGTCTGCCGCTACCTGCTGCCACCCTTGTGCTTCCCGATGCTTCTGTACGTGCACAAGTAGTGACCCTGCGTGTCTGCCGCTACCTGCTGCCACCCTTGTTCTTCCCGATGCTTCTGTACGAGCACAAGTAGTGACCCTGCGTGTCTGCCGCTACCTGCTGCCACCCTTGTGCTTCCCGATGCTTCTGTACATGCACAAGTAGTGATCCTGCGTGTCTGACGCTACCTGCTGCCACCCTTGTGCTTCCCGATGCTTCTGTACGTGCACAAGTAGTGATCCTGCGTGTCTGCCGCTACCTGCTGCCACCCTTGTCCTTCCCGATGCTTCTGTACGTGCACAAGTAGTGACCCTGCATGTCTGCCGCTACCTGCTGCCACCCTTATGCTTCCCGATGCTTCTGTACGTGCACAAGTAGTGACCCTGCGTGTCTGCCGCTACCTGCTGCCACCCTTGTGCTTCCCGATGCTTCTGTACGTGCACAAGTAGTGACCCTGCGTGTCTGCCGCTACCTGCTGCCACCCTTGTGCTTCCCGATGCTTCTGTACGTGCACAAGTAGTGACCCTGCGTGTCTGCCGCTACCTGCTGCCACCCTTGTTCTTCCCGATGCTTCTGTACGTGCACAAGTAGTGATCCTGCGTGTCTGCCGCTACCTGCTGCCACCCTTATGCTTCCCGATGCTTCTGTACGTGCACAAGTAGTGACCCTGCGTGTCTGCCGTCACCTGCTGCCACCCTTGTTCTTCCCGATGCTTCTGTACGTGCACAAGTAGTGACCCTGCGTGTCTGCCGCTACCTGCTGCCACCCTTGTTCTTCCCGATGCTTCTGTACGAGCACAAGTAGTGACCCTGCGTGTCTGCCGCTACCTGCTGCCACCCTTGTTCTTCCCGATGCTTCTGTACGAGCACAAGTAGTGACCCTGCGTGTCTGCCGCTACCTGCTGCCACCCTTGTGCTTCCCGATGCTTCTGTACGTGCACAAGTAGTGACCCTGCGTGTCTGCCGCTACCTGCTGCCACCCTTGTTCTTCCCGATGCTTCTGTACGAGCACAAGTAGTGACCCTGCGTGTCTGCCGCTACCTGCTGCCACCCTTGTGCTTCCCGATGCTTCTGTACATGCACAAGTAGTGACCCTGCGTGTCTGCCGCTACCTGCTGCCACCCTTGTGCTTCCCGATGCTTCTGTATGTGCACAAGTAGTGATCCTGCGTGTCTGCCGCTACCTGCTGCCACCCTTGTGCTTCCCGATGCTTCTGTACATGCACAAGTAGTGACCCTGCGTGTCTGCCGCTACCTGCTGCCACCCTTGTTCTTCCCGATGCTTCTGTACGAGCACAAGTAGTGACCCTGCGTGTCTGCCGCTACCTGCTGCCACCCTTGTTCTTCCCGATGCTTCTGTACGAGCACAAGTAGTGACCCTGCGTGTCTGCCGCTACCTGCTCCAACCCTTGTTCTTCCCGATGCTTCAGTACGTGCACAAGTAGTGACCCTGCGTGTCTGCCGCTACCTGCTGCCACCCTTGTTCTTCCCGATGCTTCTGTACGTGCACAAGTAGTGACCCTGCGTGTCTGCCGCTACCTGCTGCCACCCTTGTCCTTCCCGATGATTCTGTACGTGCACAAGTAGTGATCCTGTGTGTCTGCCGCTACCTGCTGCCACCCTTGTCCTTCCCGATGCTTCTGTACGTGCACATGTAGTGACCCTGCGTGTCTGCCGCTACCTGCTGCCACCCTTGTTCTTCCCGATGCTTCTGTACGTGCACAAGTAGTGACCCTGCGTGTCTGCCGCTACCTGCTGCCACACTTGTTCTTCCCGATGATTCTGTACGTGCACAAGTAGTGATCCTGCGTGTCTGCCGCTACCTGCTGCCACCCTTGTTCTTCCCGATGCTTCTATACGTGCACAAGTAGTGACCATGCGTGTCTGCCGCTACCTGCTGCCACCCTTGTGCTTCCCGATGCTTCTGTACGTGCACAAGTAGTGATCCTGCGTGTCTGCCGCTACCTGCTGCCACCCTTGTCCTTCCGGATGCTTCTGTACGTGCACAAGTAGTGACCCTGCGTGTCTGCTGCTACCTGCTGCCACCCTTGTGCTTCCCGATGCTTCTGTACGTGCACAAGTAGTGACCCTGCGTGTCTGCCGCTACCTGCTGCCACCCTTGTCCTTCCGGATGCTTCTGTACGTGCACAAGTAGTGACCCTGCGTGTCTACCGCTACCTGCTGCCACCCTTGTGCTTCCCGATGCTTCTGTACGTGAACAAGTAGTGATCCTGCGTGTCTGCCGCTACCTGCTGCCACCCTTGTCCTTCCCGATGCTTCTGTACGTGCACAAGTAGTGACCCTGCGTGTCTGCCGCTACCTGCTGCCACCCTTGTGCTTCCCGATGCTTCTGTACGTGCACAAGTAGTGACCCTGCGTGTCTGCCGCTACCTGCTGCCACCCTTGTGCTTCCCGATGCTTCTGTACGTGCACAAGTAGTGACCCTGCGTGTCTGCCGCTACCTGCTGCCACCCTTGTGCTTCCCGATGCTTCTGTACGAGCACAAGTAGTGATCCTGCGTGTCTGCCGCTACCTGCTGCCACCCTTGTGCTTCCCGATGCTTCTGTACGAGCACAAGTAGTGACCCTGCGTGTCTGCCGCTACCTGCTGCCACCCTTGTGCTTCCCGATGCTTCTGTATGTGCACAAGTAGTGACCCTGCGTGTCTGCCACTACCTGCTGCCACCCTTGTGCTTCCCGATGCTTCTGTACGTGCACAAGTAGTGAGCCTGCGTGTCTGCCGCTACCTGCTGCCACCCTTGTTCTTCCCGATGCTTCTGTATGTGCACAAGTAGTGATCCTGCGTGTCTGTCGCTACCTGCTGCCACCCTTGTTCTTCCCGATGCTTCTGTACGTGCACAAGTAGTGATCCTGCGTGTCTGCCGCTACCTGCTGCCACCCTTGTCCTTCCCGATGCTTCTGTACGTGCACAAGTAGTGACCCTGCGTGTCTGCCGCTACCTGCTGCCACCCTTGTCCTTCCCGATGCTTCTGTACGTGCACAAGTAGTGACCCTGCGTGTCTGCCGCTACCTGCTGCCACCCTTGTGCTTCCCGATGCTTCTGTATGTGCACAAGTAGTGACCCTGCGTGTCTGCCGCTACCTGCTGCCACCCTTGTGCTTCCCGATGCTTCTGTATGTGCACAAGTAGTGACCATGCGTGTCTGCCGCTACCTGCTGCCACCCTTGTCCTTCCCGATGCTTCTGTACGTGCACAAGTAGTGATCCTGCGTGTCTGCTGCTACCTGCTGCCACCCTTGTTCTTCCCGATGCTTCTGTACGTGCACAAGTAGTGACCCTGCGTGTCTGCCGCTACCTGCTGCCACCCTTGTGCTTCCCGATGCTTCTGTATGTGCACAAGTAGTGATCCTGCGTGTCTGCTGCTACCTGCTGCCACCCTTGTCCTTCCCGATGCTTCTGTACGTGCACAAGTAGTGATCCTGCGTGTCTGCTGCTACCTGCTGCCACCCTTGTGCTTCCCGATGCTTCTGTATGTGCACAAGTAGTGATCCTGCGTGTCTGCTGCTACCTGCTGCCACCCTTGTCCTTCCCGATGCTTCTGTACGTGCACAAGTAGTGACCCTGCGTGTCTGCCGCTACCTGCTGCCACCCTTGTCCTTCCCGATGCTTCTGTACGTGCACAAGTAGTGACCCTGCGTGTCTGCCGCTACCTGCTGCCACCCTTGTCCTTGGAAACTTCTCTGTATGAGCAAAGTGCTCCGAGTTCCACATGTTGGCAGATGCTCCGGAAAATGTCTCACCAACGTTCAACCTTCTGATTTTCCACTTAAACACCGTTCTGTTTCTCCTGTTATGAGGAATCAGTGAGCGGGCAGTGGGCATGTCTGTATTACATCGTAGTAGAGGCGTAATACCCATCTAGAGGTGGCGCAGGCACTAATAACCTGTGCACCCTCTTACGGAGAAATGACATTTCTACTTACATGATGTGAAATAAGTGTTTCCACATTAAGTATTGCCGCTATTTAGCAAAGGGTTAACGGAGCAGATAATGCAATCATCTTATCCATTAGTATCCCAAACGCTCAACATCGCACGGTAGAGCGCAAGGAAACCGTTAAAAACGTGTATGAAAGCCGACTTTATGTAACGCCATCTCAGAATGGCATTATGTGAAGACAAATCCTTATTTTAGCCAAAAACTGATTGCGAGCCGTGCCTCTCTCCTCTCCTAGACGCTGTACAGAGTGACAGGAGCCCCCCAACTGCCCCCCACTGCAGGAGACTGCAGCCCATGGGTGTGAAAGTCCCAAGGAAATGGGGACAGTTGGGAGGTAAGGGTAGTGCGTGTGGATGAGAGACGCAGACCGTGTGCAGAGCGGAGAGGGTGAGCGGGGAGATAAGTGGAACGTACAAGGCTCTCTATGGGGATTTATAATCAGACAGCGCTCTATTGTGTCACTATAATATATAAGTGGGCGTAAGGACATATTGTACCAGCAGCGGATCATACACCGTCACACACACAAGCATTGGAGGAGCAGACTGTGCCGCTATCATTCTCTTCCGAAGTCTGTGTATGAGACAGAGATGCGAGGCGGCGGTGGCGTACAGTATAATGCCGCCTTCATTAGCCGTCCCAGGATACTGCGCACAAACCATCTCTACTGTCACAAGTGTCAGCGAATAACACGTCTCTGTAATATTTCACTGTGAGAGCTCCAAAAACAGCAGGGCGATAGATGCGCCACCCTATAATAGCCGACCATGTTATATATATATATATATATATATATATATATATAATGTCCTGTACTGACAGCTACACACAGCGCACACGTCCACATGCTACAGCTAATATTCATATCTTACATGTATGCAGTGGCCATAGCGACCATGTGTGGTTACCTGTACACGGAATAATGCTCACTCTACAGCGGGCTCCATGAGGGGAGGGAGTAACGCCCTATAGTAATGCTGCATGCCGCCCTGATTCTCACGCCTACAGGATACACCCGCCCTGATTCTCACGCCTACAGGATACACCCGCCCTGATTCTCACGCCTACAGGATACACCCGCCCTGATTCTCACGCCTACAGGATACACCCGCCCTGATTCTCACGCCTACAGGATACACCCCGCCCTGATTCTCACGCCTACAGGATACACCCGCCCCGATTCTCACACCTACAGGATACACCCCGCCCTGATTCTCACGCCTACAGGATACACCCCGCCCCGATCCCCGATTCTCACACCTACAGGATACACCCCGCCCTGATTCTCACGCCTACAGGATACACCCCGCCCTGATTCTCACGCCTACAGGATACACCCCGCCCCGATTCTCACACCTACAAGATACACCCCGCCCCGATTCTCACGCCTACAGGATACACCCTGCCCTGATTCTCACGCCTACAGGATACACCCGCCCTGATTCTCACGCCTACAGGATACACCCTGCCCTGATTCTCACACCTACAGGATACACCCCACCCTGATTCTCACGCCTACAGGATACACCCCGCCCCGATTCTCACACCTACAGGATACACCCCGCCCTGATTCTCACACCTACAGGATACACCCCGCCCCGATTCTCACGCCTACAGGATACACCCCGCCCCGATTCTCACACCTACAGGATACACCCCGCCCTGATTCTCACGCCTACAGGATACACCCGCCCTGATTCTCACGCCTACAGGATACACCCCGCCCGATTCTCACGCCTACAGGATACACCCGCCCCGATTCTCACACCTACAGGATACACCCCGCCCCGATTCTCACACCTACAGGATACACCCGCCCCGATTCTCACACCTACAGGATACACCCCGCCCCGATTCTCACGCCTACAGGATACACCCCGCCCCGATTCTCACACCTACAGGATACACCCGCCCTGATTCTCACACCTACAGGATACACCCGCCCTGATTCTCACACCTACAGGATACACCCCGCCCTAATTCTCACACCTACAGGATACACCCCACCCCGATTCTCACGCCTACAGGATACACCCCGCCCTGATTCTCACACCTACAGGATACACCCCGCCCTGATTCTCATACCTACAGGAAACACCCCGCCCCGATTCTCACACCTACAGGATACACCCAGCCCCGATTCTCACACCTACAGGATACACCCCACCCCGATTCTCACGCCTACAGGATACACCCCGCCCCGATTCTCACGCCTACAGGATACACCCCGCCCCGATTCTCACACCTACAAGATACACCCTGCCCTGATTCTCACACCTACAGGATACACTCCGCCCTGATTCTCACACCTACAGGATACACCCCACCCCGATTCTCACGCCTACAGGATACACCCCGCCCTGATTCTCACACCTACAGGATACACCCCGCCCTGATTCTCATACCTACAGGAAACACCCCGCCCTGATTCTCACGCCTACAGGATACACCCCGCCCTGATTCTCACGCCTACAGGATACACCCCGCCCCGATTCTCACACCTACAGGATACAGTCCGCCCCGATTCTCACACCTACAGGATACACCCCACCCCGATTCTCACGCCTACAGGATACACCCCGCCCTGATTCTCACGCCTACAGGATACACCCCGCCCTGATTCTCACGCCTACAGGATACACCCCGCTCTGATTCTCACGCCTACAGGATACACCCCGCCCTGATTCTCACACCTACAGGATACACCCCGCCCCGATTCTCACACCTACAGGATACACCCCGCCCCGATTCTCACGCCTACAGGATACACCCCGCCCCGGAGGCGCTGACTGACTGAGGGGCGCCGTCCTCCTCCTCCTATTGGCCTAGCTCTGTGACTCCTCCCAGCGTTAGCCACACAGTCACAGAGTGACAGATCTGGGCAATTATAAAGGAGATTATATTTGCAGAACCCCCTTCACTGTATATACTGTAAAACACGCTTCCACCGTGTGACGTGCAGTGTGACATGCTATGAGAGCCCCAGAACATGAATATCTGACCAGCAATGTATGTATTTATGTGTTGCCAGCGACAACTACAAAGTAAAGTAAAACTGACAGGTGTACTCGGAGAAGTAAGGGTGATATGTAGCAGCGAGGGACAATTGGTAATACAGGGACAGGTAGGAAAGTGTTTGTAGTAATGTAGCTATTATCCAGGTTATACATGTCTATGAAAGCCGTACACTGCGTAGCGAGACTCCGACCTGTGTAATAATACCTGTGTGCCCCAGATGCTGGCTGACAGTCTGTCTCAGGTTCTGCATCCACCTAGACTGGGATCACTAGCTGACAATGGCTGCAGGATATATTATCTCCCCTGCCTGTGCTCCGTGTCATGCTGTCACAATGATGCCTGGGAGCCAGGAAAGCAGAGTCTGGGGGCTACTCTTACAGCAATGAGATAAAGTAATGGACATCTCACCCTGCAAAGACCGGAATGTCATGTCCAGCATACTAGGGGGGTAATTCAGAGTTGATCGCAGTGGGGTGAGTTCAATCTGAAATCTAAATTGCAGAGTAAAAATAAAGCAGCCAGTATTTACCCTGCACAGAAACAAAATAACCCACCCAAATCTAACTCTCTCTGCACATGTTACATCTGCCCTCCATCCCCCTGCAGTGTACATGGGGGGTAATTCAGAGTTGATCGCAGCAGCAAATTTGTTAGCAGTTGGACAAAACCATGGGGTCATTCCAAGTTGATCTCTCGCCAGCTACTTCTTGCAGTGCTGAGATCAGATGGTCGCCGCCTATAGGGGAGTGTATTTTCGCTTTGCAAGTGTGCAATCGCTTTTGCAGCCAAGCGGTACAAAAAAGTTTGTGCAGTTTCTGAGTTGCCCAGAACTTACTCAGCCGCTGCGATCACTTCAGCCTGTCCGGGCCCGGATTTGATGTCAGACACCCGCCCTGCAAACGCCTGGACACACCTGCATTTTTCCAAACACTCCCAGAAAACGGTCAGTTGACACCCACAAACGCCTTCTTCCTGTCACTCTCCTTGCGATTGGCTGTGCGAATGGATTCTTCGTAAAATCCATCGCTCAGCAACGAACCGCTTTGTACCGGTGTGTACGCATGCGTAATTTTTTCAAGTTTTGACTTGATTGCACCGCAGCGAAAAAACCTCGCATGCGATCAGGTCGGAATAACCCCCCATGTGCACTGCAGGTGGGGCAGATGTAACATGTGCAGAGAGAGTTAGATTTGGGTGGGGTATATTGTTTCTGTGCAGGGTAAATACTGGCTGCTTTATTTTTACACTGCAATTTAGATTTCAGATTGAACACACCCCACCCAAATCTAACTCTCTCTGCACATATTACATCTGCCCCACCTGCAGTGCACATAGTTTTGCCCAACTGCTAACAAAATTGCTGCTGTGATCAGATCTGAATTACCCCCTAAATTCAGCTGCACTAATGCAAAGCAGCCACCTGTATCAAAAATCTCACACATTGTGCCAGGAGCAGAAGCGCCCCTGTTAAGGAACGTCAGAGTCCTGTCTAACCAAATGGCTTGTCGGACGGTATTGTACAATACATAGACTGGCCAACAGAACTCCGCCGCTGGGGCCAGAGGGTCTGCATCCAAAGACACAGACCCTGGGCTCAACACACAAAACATGGCAACACACTCTGCTTTGTAGAACGATCATCACCGCACCCCCCCATCACACACACACACACACACACACGCTGCAGCACGTTAATTCTGCTGCGGATACTATACAATGTTATTAGGATACTACGGAATGTTACACGGTCACTACGGAATGTTACACGGTCACTACGGAATGTTACACGGTCACTACGGAATGTTACACGGATACTATACAGTGTTACAAGGTCACTACAGAATGTTACACGGTCACTATGGAATGTTACACTGTCACTATGGAATGTTACACAGATACTATACAATGTTACACTGTCACTATGAAATGTTACATGGATACTATACAATGTTACACAGATATTATACAATGTTACACGGATACTATACAGTGTTACACGGTCACTCTTTAGTGTTACACAGTCACTATGGAATGTTACATGGATACTATACAATGTTACACGGTCACTATGGAATGTTACACGGATACTATACACCATTACACAGTCACTATGGAATGTTACACGGATACTATACAATGTTACACGGTCACTATGGAATGTTGCACAGTCACTATGGAATGTTACACAGATACTATACAATGTTACACGGTACTATGGAATGTTACACAGTCACTATGGAATGTTACACAGATACTATACAATGTTACACGATACTATGGAATGTTACACAGTCACTATGGAATGTTACACGGTCACTATGGAATGTTACACAGTCACTATGGAATGTTACATGGATACTATACAATGTTACACGGATACTATACAGTGTTACACAGTCACTATGGAATGTTACACGGTCACTATGGAATGTTACACGGATACTATACAGTGTTACACAGTCACTATGGAATGTTACACGGTCACTATGGAATGTTACACGGATACTATACAGTGTTACAAGGTCACTACAGAATGTTACACGGTCACTATGGAATGTTACACTGTCACTATGGAATGTTACACAGATACTATACAATGTTACACTGTCACTATGAAATGTTACATGGATACTATACAATGTTACACAGATATTATACAATGTTACACGGATACTATACAGTGTTACACGGTCACTCTTTAGTGTTACACAGTCACTATGGAATGTTACATGGATACTATACAATGTTACACGGTCACTATGGAATGTTACACGGATACTATACACCATTACACAGTCACTATGGAATGTTACACGGATACTATACAATGTTACACGGTCACTATGGAATGTTGCACAGTCACTATGGAATGTTACACAGATACTATACAATGTTACACGGTACTATGGAATGTTACACAGTCACTATGGAATGTTACACAGATACTATACAATGTTACACGATACTATGGAATGTTACACAGTCACTATGGAATGTTACACGGTCACTATGGAATGTTACACAGTCACTATGGAATGTTACATGGATACTATACAATGTTACACGGATACTATACAGTGTTACACAGTCACTATGGAATGTTACACGGTCACTATGGAATGTTACACGGATACTATACAGTGTTACACAGTCACTATGGAATGTTACACGGTCACTATGGAATGTTACACGGATACACGGATACTATACAGTGTTACACAGTCACTATGGAATGTTACACGGTCACTATGGAATGTTACACGGATACTATACACTGTTACACATTCACTATGGAATGTTACACAAATACTATATACAATTTTACACGGTCACTATGGAACATTTCACAGATACTATACAATGTTACACAGTCACTATCGAATATTACACATATACTATACAATGTTAGATGGATACTATACAATGTTACACGGTCACTATACAATGTTACACGGTCAAAATGGAATGTTACATGGATACTATACAATGTTACACGGTCACTATGAAATGTTACATGGATACTATACAATGTTACACGGTTACTATGGAATGTTACATGGATACTATACAATGTTACACGGTCACTGTGGAATGTTACATGGATACTA
Source organism: Pseudophryne corroboree (assembly GCF_028390025.1). Taxonomy (NCBI): domain Eukaryota; kingdom Metazoa; phylum Chordata; class Amphibia; order Anura; family Myobatrachidae; genus Pseudophryne; species Pseudophryne corroboree. Next base: position 149,765 of record NW_026970546.1, read on the forward strand.
TACAGTGTTACACGGTCACTATGGAATGTTACATGGATGCTTTACAATGTTACACGGTCACTATGGAAATGTTACACGGTCACTATGGAATGTTACACGGATACTATACAATGTTACACAGTCACTATGGAATGTTACACGGATACTATACAATGTTACACGGTCACTATGAAATGTTACATGGATACTATACAGTGTTACATGGTCACTATGAAATGTTACATGGATACTATACAATGTTACACGGTCACTATGAAATGTTACATGGATACTATACAGTGTTACATGGTCACTATGGAATGTTACATGGATACTATACAATGTTACACGGTCACTATGGAATGTTACACGGATACTATCCAATGTTACACGGTCACTATGAAATGTTACATGGATACTATACAGTGTTACATGGTCACTATGGATTGTTACATGAATACTATACAATGTTACACGGGTCACTATGGAATGTTACACGGATACTATACAATGTTACACGGTCACTATGGAATGTTACACGGATACTATACAATGTTACACGGTCACTATGGAATGTTACATGGATGCTATACAATGTTACACGGTCACTATGGAATGTTACATGGATACTATACAATGTTACACGGTCACTATGGAATGTTACATGGATACTATACAATGTTACACGGTCACTATGGAATGTTACACGGATACTATACAATGTTACATGGTCACTATGGAATGTTACATGGATACTATACAATGTTACACGGTCACTATGGAATGTTACACGGTCACTATGGAATGTTACACGGATACTATACAATGTTACACGGTCACTATGGAATGTTACACGGATACTATACAATGTTACACGGTCACTATGGAATGTTACATGGATACTATACAATGTTACACGGTCATTATGGAATGTTACGTGGATACTATACAATGGTACACGGTCACTATGGAATGTTACACGGATACTATACAGTGTTACATGGTGACTATGAAATGTTACATGGATACTATACAATGTTACACGGTCAAAATGGAATGTTACATGGATACTATTCAGTGTTACACGGTCACAATGGAATGTTACATGGATACTATACAATGTTACACGGTCACTATGGAATGTTACATGGAAACTATACAATGTTACACGGTCACTATGGAATGTTACATGGATACTATACAATGTTACACGGTCAAAATGGAATGTTACATGGATACTATACAATGTTACACGGTCACTATGGAATGTTACATGGATACTATACAGTGTTACACAGTCACAATGGAATGTTACATGGATACTATACAATGTTACACGGTCACTATGGAATGTTACACGGATACTATACAATGTTACACGGTCACCATGGAATGTTACACGGATACTATACAATGTTACACGGTCACTATGAAATGTTACACGGATACTATACAATGTTACACGGTCACTATGGATTGTTACACGGATACTATACAATGTTACACGGATACTATACAATGTTACACGGTCACAATGGAATGTTACATGGATACTATACAATGTTACACGGTCACTATGGAATGTTACACGGATACTATACAATGTTACACAGATACTATACAATGTTACACGGTCACAATGGAATGTTACATGGATACTATACAATGTTACACGGTCACTATGGAATGTTACACCGATACTAACAATGTTACACGGTCACTATGGAATGTTACACGGATACTATAAAATGTTACACGGTCACTATGGAATATTACACATATACTATACAATGTTACACAGTTACTATGGAATGTTACACGGATACTATACAATGTTACACGGTCACTATGGAATGTTACACGGATACTATAATACAATGTTACAGGGTCACTATGGAATGTTACACGGATACTATACAATGTTACACGGTCACTATGGAATGTTACAGGGATACTATACAATGTTACACGGTCACTATGGAATGTTACACGGATACTATACAGTGTTACACAGTCACTATGGAATGTTACACGGTCACTATGGAATGTTACACGGATACTATACACTGTTACACAATCACTATGGAATGTTACACAAATACTATATACAATTTTACACGGTCACTATGGAACATTTCACAGATACTATACAATGTTACACAGTCACTATGGAATGTTACACAGATACTATACAATGTTACACTGATACTATACAATGTTACACGGATACTATACAGTGTTACACAGTCACTATGGAATGTTACACGGTCACTATGGAATGTTACACGGATACTATACAGTGTTACACAGTCACTATGGAATGTTACACGGATACTATACACTGTTACACATTCACTATGGTATGTTACACAAATACTATATACAATTTTACACGGTCACTATGGAACATTTCACAGATACTATACAATGTTACACAGTCACTATGGAATATTATTCAGATACTATACAATGTTAGATGGATACTATACAATGTTACACGGTCACTATACAATGTTGGCCCTCATTCCGAGTTGTTCGCTCGCTGTTAATTTTAGCAGAATTGCTAATAGGCTAAAATCCGGCAGTTCTGCGCATGTGTATGCATTTCAGTGCGCACGCGCTAAGCAAATTTACACAAAACTATGCTATTTTACTCACAGGCGAACAAAGCTTTTCAATCGCTCTGCTGATTGACAGGAAGTGGGTGTTTCTGGGCGGAAACTGCCCGTTTTCAGGGAGTGTGCTAAAAAACGCAGGCGTGCCAGGTAAAAACGCAGGAGTGGCTGGAGAAACGGAGGAGTGGCTGGTCGGACGCTGGGCGTGTTTGTGACGTCAAACCAGGAACTAAACGGACTGAGGTGATCGCAATCTAGGAGTATGTCTGGAGCTACTCAGAAACTGCAAGGAAATTGCTTTCGTTAGCAAGTCTGCTAATATTAGCAGAATTGCTAATCTTTCGTTAGCAATTGCTAATTTTTCGTTAACAATTCTGCTATGCTAAGATACACTCCCAGAGGGCGGCGGCTTTGTGTTTGCATTTCTGCTAAAAGTAGCTAGCGAGCGAACAACTCGGAATGAGGGCCGTTACACGGTCACAATGGAATGTTACACAGTCACTATACAATGGGGGTCATTCCGAGTTGTTCGCTCGCAAGTGAATTTTAGCAGATTTGCTCATGTTAAGCCGCCGCCTACTGGGAGTGAATCTTAGCATCTTAAAATTGCGAACGATGTATTCGCAATATTGCGATTACACACCTCGTAGCAGTTTCTGAGTAGCTCCAGACTTACTCGGCATCTGCGATCAGTTCAGTGCTTGTCGTTCCTGGTTTGACGTCACAAACACACCCAGCGTTCGCCCAGACACTCCCCCGTTTCTCCAGCCACTCCTGCGTTTTTTCCGGAAACGGTAGCGTTTTTTCCCACACGCCCATAAAACGGCCTGTTTCCGCCCAGTAACACCCATTTCCTGTCAATCACATTACGATCGCCAGAACGATGAAAATGCCGTGAGTAAAATTCCTAAGTGCATAGCAAATTTACTTGGCGCAGTCGCAGTGCGGACATTGCGCATGCGCATTAAGCAGGAAATCGCTGCGATGCGAAGATTTTTACCGAGCGAACAACTCGGAATGACCATCCATGTTACACAGTCACTATGGAATGTTACATGGATGCTATACAATGTTACACGGTCACTATGGAATGTTACATGGATACTATACAATGTTACACGGTCACAGTGGAATGTTACATGGATACTATACAATGTTACACGGTCACTGTGGAATGTTACATGGATACTATACAATGTTACACGGTCACTATGGAATGTTACATGGATACAATACAATGTTACACGGTCACTATGGAATGTTACATGGATACTATACAGTGTTACACGGTCACTATGGAATGTTACATGGATACTATAAATGTTACACGGTCACTATGGAATGTTACATGGATACTATACAATGTTACACGGTCACTGTGGAATGTTACATGGATACTATACAATGTTACACGGTCACTATGGAATGTTACACGGTCACTATGGAATGTTACATGGATACAATACAATGTTACACGGTCACTATGGAATGTTACATGGATACTATACAGTGTTACACGGTCACTGTGAAATGTTACATGGATACTATACAATGTTACACGGTCACTAAGGAATGTTACACGGATACTATACAATGTTACACGGTCACTATGGAATGTTACACGGATACTATACAATGTTACACGGATACTATACAATGTTACACGGTCACTATGGAATGTTACACGGATACTATACAGTGTTACACGGTCACTATGGAATGTTACACAGTCACTATACAATGTTACACGGTCACTATGGAATGTTACATGTATACTATACAATGTTACACGGTCACTATGGAATGTTACATGGATACTATACAATGATACACGGTCACTATGGAATGTTACACAGTCACTATGGAATGTTACACGGATACTATACAATGTTACACGGTCACTGTGGAATATTACACGGATACTATGGAATGTTACACGGATACTATACAGTGTTACACGGTCACTGTGGAATGTTACATGGATACTATACAATGTTACACGGTCACTATGGAATGTTACACGGTCACTATGGAATGTTACACGGATACTATACAATGTTACACGGTCACTATGGAATGTTACACGGATACTATACAGTGTTACACAGTCAAAATGGAATGTTACATGGATACTATACAATGTTACACGGTCACTATGGAATGTTACACGGTCACAATGGAATGTTACATGGATACTATACAATGTTACACGTCACTATGGAATGTTACATGGATTCTATACAATGTTACACGGTCACTATGGAATGTTACACGGATACTATACAGTGTTACATGGTCACTATGAAATGTTACATGGGTCCTATACAATGTTACACGGTCAAAATGGATTGTTACATGGATACTATACAATGTTACATGGTCACTATGGAATGTTACATGGATACTATACAATGTTACACGGTCATTGTGGAATGTTACATGGATACTATACAATGTTACACGGTCACAATGGAATGTTACATGGATACTATACAATGTTACACGGTCACTATGGAATGTTACATGGATACTATACAATGTTACACGGTCACTGTGGAATGTTACATGGATACAATTCAATGTTACACGGTCACTATGGAATGTTACACGGATACTATACAATGTCACACGGTCACTATGGAATGTTACATGGATACTATACAATGTTACACGGTCACTATGGAATGTTACACGGATACTAAACAATGTTACACGGTCACTATGGAATGTTACACGGATACTATAAAATGTTACACGGTCACTATGGAATGTTACATGGATACTATACAGTGTTACACGGTCACTGTGGAATGTTACATGGATACTATACAGTGTTACACGGTCACTATGGAATGTTACACAGTCACTATACAATATTACAGGTCACTATGGAATGTTACATGGATACTATACAATGTTACACGGTCACTATGGAATGTTACACGGATACTATACAATGGTACACAGTCACTATGGAATGTTACACGGATACTATACTATGTTACACGGTCACTATGGAATGTTACACGGATACTATACAGTGTTACACGGTCACTGTGGAATGTTACATGGAAACTACACAATGTTACACGGTCACTATGGAATGTTACACGGATACTATACAATGTTACACGGTCACTGTGGAATGTTACATGGATACTATACAGTGTTACACGGTCAAAATGGAATGTTACATGGATACTATATAATGTTACACGGTCAATATGGAATGTTACACGGTCACAATGTAATGTTACATGGATACTATACAATGTTACCCGGTCACTATGGAATGTTACATGGATACTATACAATGTTACACGGTTACTGTGGAATGTTACATGGATACTATACAGTGTAACACGGTCACTATGGAATGTTACATGGATACTATACAATGTTACACGGTCACTATGGAATTTTACATGGATACTATACAATGTTACACGGTCACTATGGAATGTTACATGGTAACTATACAGTGTTACACGGTCACTATGGAATGTTACACGGATACTATACAGTGTTACATGGTCACTATGAAATGTTACATGGATACTATACAATGTTACACGGTCACTATGGAATGTTACATGGATACCATACAATGTTACACGGTCACTATGGAATGTTACATGGATACTATACAATGTTACACGGTCACTATGGAATGTTACACGGAAACTATACAATGTTACACGGTCACTATGGAATGTTACATGGATACTAAACAATGTTACACGGTTACTGTGGAATGTTACATGGATACTATACAGTGTTACACGGTCACTATGGAATGTTACATGGATATTACACAATGTTACACAGTCACTATGGAATGTTACACGGATACTATACAATGTTACACGGTCACTATGGAATGTTACACGGATACTATACAATGTTACTCGGTCACTATGAAATGTTTCCTGGATACTATACAGTGTTACACGGCCACTATGGAATGTTACACGGATACTATACAATGTTACACGGTCACTATGAAATGTTACATGGATACTATACAGTGTTACATGGTCACTATGGAATGTTACACGGTCACTATGGAATGTTACACGGATACTATACAGTGTTACACAGTCACTATGGAATGTTACACGGATACTATACACTGTTACACATTCACTATGGTATGTTACACAAATACTATATACAATTTTACACGGTCACTATGGAACATTTCACAGATACTATACAATGTTACACAGTCACTATGGAATATTATTCAGATACTATACAATGTTAGATGGATACTATACAATGTTACACGGTCACTATACAATGTTGGCCCTCATTCCGAGTTGTTCGCTCGCTGTTAATTTTAGCAGAATTGCTAATAGGCTAAAATCCGGCAGTTCTGCGCATGTGTATGCATTTCAGTGCGCACGCGCTAAGCAAATTTACACAAAACTATGCTATTTTACTCACAGGCGAACAAAGCTTTTCAATCGCTCTGCTGATTGACAGGAAGTGGGTGTTTCTGGGCGGAAACTGCCCGTTTTCAGGGAGTGTGCTAAAAAACGCAGGCGTGCCAGGTAAAAACGCAGGAGTGGCTGGAGAAACGGAGGAGTGGCTGGTCGGACGCTGGGCGTGTTTGTGACGTCAAACCAGGAACTAAACGGACTGAGGTGATCGCAATCTAGGAGTATGTCTGGAGCTACTCAGAAACTGCAAGGAAATTGCTTTCGTTAGCAAGTCTGCTAATATTAGCAGAATTGCTAATCTTTCGTTAGCAATTGCTAATTTTTCGTTAACAATTCTGCTATGCTAAGATACACTCCCAGAGGGCGGCGGCTTTGTGTTTGCATTTCTGCTAAAAGTAGCTAGCGAGCGAACAACTCGGAATGAGGGCCGTTACACGGTCACAATGGAATGTTACACAGTCACTATACAATGGGGGTCATTCCGAGTTGTTCGCTCGCAAGTGAATTTTAGCAGATTTGCTCATGTTAAGCCGCCGCCTACTGGGAGTGAATCTTAGCATCTTAAAATTGCGAACGATGTATTCGCAATATTGCGATTACACACCTCGTAGCAGTTTCTGAGTAGCTCCAGACTTACTCGGCATCTGCGATCAGTTCAGTGCTTGTCGTTCCTGGTTTGACGTCACAAACACACCCAGCGTTCGCCCAGACACTCCCCCGTTTCTCCAGCCACTCCTGCGTTTTTTCCGGAAACGGTAGCGTTTTTTCCCACACGCCCATAAAACGGCCTGTTTCCGCCCAGTAACACCCATTTCCTGTCAATCACATTACGATCGCCAGAACGATGAAAATGCCGTGAGTAAAATTCCTAAGTGCATAGCAAATTTACTTGGCGCAGTCGCAGTGCGGACATTGCGCATGCGCATTAAGCAGGAAATCGCTGCGATGCGAAGATTTTTACCGAGCGAACAACTCGGAATGACCATCCATGTTACACAGTCACTATGGAATGTTACATGGATGCTATACAATGTTACACGGTCACTATGGAATGTTACATGGATACTATACAATGTTACACGGTCACAGTGGAATGTTACATGGATACTATACAATGTTACACGGTCACTGTGGAATGTTACATGGATACTATACAATGTTACACGGTCACTATGGAATGTTACATGGATACAATACAATGTTACACGGTCACTATGGAATGTTACATGGATACTATACAGTGTTACACGGTCACTATGGAATGTTACATGGATACTATAAATGTTACACGGTCACTATGGAATGTTACATGGATACTATACAATGTTACACGGTCACTGTGGAATGTTACATGGATACTATACAATGTTACACGGTCACTATGGAATGTTACACGGTCACTATGGAATGTTACATGGATACAATACAATGTTACACGGTCACTATGGAATGTTACATGGATACTATACAGTGTTACACGGTCACTGTGAAATGTTACATGGATACTATACAATGTTACACGGTCACTAAGGAATGTTACACGGATACTATACAATGTTACACGGTCACTATGGAATGTTACACGGATACTATACAATGTTACACGGATACTATACAATGTTACACGGTCACTATGGAATGTTACACGGATACTATACAGTGTTACACGGTCACTATGGAATGTTACACAGTCACTATACAATGTTACACGGTCACTATGGAATGTTACATGTATACTATACAATGTTACACGGTCACTATGGAATGTTACATGGATACTATACAATGATACACGGTCACTATGGAATGTTACACAGTCACTATGGAATGTTACACGGATACTATACAATGTTACACGGTCACTGTGGAATATTACACGGATACTATGGAATGTTACACGGATACTATACAGTGTTACACGGTCACTGTGGAATGTTACATGGATACTATACAATGTTACACGGTCACTATGGAATGTTACACGGTCACTATGGAATGTTACACGGATACTATACAATGTTACACGGTCACTATGGAATGTTACACGGATACTATACAGTGTTACACAGTCAAAATGGAATGTTACATGGATACTATACAATGTTACACGGTCACTATGGAATGTTACACGGTCACAATGGAATGTTACATGGATACTATACAATGTTACACGTCACTATGGAATGTTACATGGATTCTATACAATGTTACACGGTCACTATGGAATGTTACACGGATACTATACAGTGTTACATGGTCACTATGAAATGTTACATGGGTCCTATACAATGTTACACGGTCAAAATGGATTGTTACATGGATACTATACAATGTTACATGGTCACTATGGAATGTTACATGGATACTATACAATGTTACACGGTCATTGTGGAATGTTACATGGATACTATACAATGTTACACGGTCACAATGGAATGTTACATGGATACTATACAATGTTACACGGTCACTATGGAATGTTACATGGATACTATACAATGTTACACGGTCACTGTGGAATGTTACATGGATACAATTCAATGTTACACGGTCACTATGGAATGTTACACGGATACTATACAATGTCACACGGTCACTATGGAATGTTACATGGATACTATACAATGTTACACGGTCACTATGGAATGTTACACGGATACTATAAAATGTTACACGGTCACTATGGAATGTTACATGGATACTATACAGTGTTACACGGTCACTGTGGAATGTTACATGGATACTATACAGTGTTACACGGTCACTATGGAATGTTACACAGTCACTATACAATATTACAGGTCACTATGGAATGTTACATGGATACTATACAATGTTACACGGTCACTATGGAATGTTACACGGATACTATACAATGGTACACAGTCACTATGGAATGTTACACGGATACTATACTATGTTACACGGTCACTATGGAATGTTACACGGATACTATACAGTGTTACACGGTCACTGTGGAATGTTACATGGAAACTACACAATGTTACACGGTCACTATGGAATGTTACACGGATACTATACAATGTTACACGGTCACTGTGGAATGTTACATGGATACTATACAGTGTTACACGGTCAAAATGGAATGTTACATGGATACTATATAATGTTACACGGTCAATATGGAATGTTACACGGTCACAATGTAATGTTACATGGATACTATACAATGTTACCCGGTCACTATGGAATGTTACATGGATACTATACAATGTTACACGGTTACTGTGGAATGTTACATGGATACTATACAGTGTAACACGGTCACTATGGAATGTTACATGGATACTATACAATGTTACACGGTCACTATGGAATTTTACATGGATACTATACAATGTTACACGGTCACTATGGAATGTTACATGGTAACTATACAGTGTTACACGGTCACTATGGAATGTTACACGGATACTATACAGTGTTACATGGTCACTATGAAATGTTACATGGATACTATACAATGTTACACGGTCACTATGGAATGTTACTTGGATACCATACAATGTTACACGGTCACTATGGAATGTTACATGGATACTATACAATGTTACACGGTCACTATGGAATGTTACACGGAAACTATACAATGTTACACGGTCACTATGGAATGTTACATGGATACTAAACAATGTTACACGGTTACTGTGGAATGTTACATGGATACTATACAGTGTTACACGGTCACTATGGAATGTTACATGGATATTACACAATGTTACACAGTCACTATGGAATGTTACACGGATACTATACAATGTTACACGGTCACTATGGAATGTTACACGGATACTATACAATGTTACTCGGTCACTATGAAATGTTTCCTGGATACTATACAGTGTTACACGGCCACTATGGAATGTTACACGGATACTATACAATGTTACACGGTCACTATGAAATGTTACATGGATACTATACAGTGTTACATGGTCACTATGGAATGTTACATGGATACTATACAATGTTACACGGTCACTATGGAATGTTACACGGATACTATACAATGTTACACGGTCACTATGAAATGTTACATGGATACTATACAGTGTTACATGGTCACTGTGGAATGTTACATGGATACTATACAATGTTACACGGTCACTATGGAATGTTACACGGATACTATACAATGTTACACGGTCACTATGGATTGTTACACGGTCACTATGGAATGTTAAACGGATACTATACAATGTTACACGGTCACTATGGAATGTTACATGGATACTCTACAATGTTACACGGTCACTATGGAATGTTACATGGATACTATACAATGTTACACGGTCTCTATGGAATGTTACATGGATACTATACAATGTTACACGGTCATAATGGAAAGTTACACGGATACTATGAAATGTTACATGGATACTATACAGTGTTATATGGTCACTATGGAATGTTACATGGATACTATACAATGTGACACGGTCACTATGGAATGTTACACGGATACTATACAATATTACACGGTCACTATGGAATGTTACACGGATACTATACAATGTTACACGGTCACTATGGAATGTTACATGGATACTATACAATGTTACACGGTCACTATGGAATGTTACATGGACACTATACAATGTTACACGGTCACTATGGAATGTTACACGGATACTATACAGTGTTACATGGTCACTATGAAATGTTACATGGATACTATACAATGATACACGGTCAAAATGTAATGTTACATGGATACTATACAATGTTACACGATCACAATGGAATGTTACATGGATACTATACAATGTTACACGGTCACTATGGAATGTTACATGGATACTATACAGTGTTACACGGTCACAATGGAATGTTACATGGATACTATACAATGTTACACGGTCACTATGGAATGTTACATGGATACTATACAATGTTACACGGTCACTATGGAATGTTACATGGATACTATACAATGTTACACGGTCAAAATGGAATGTTACATGGATACTATACAATGTTACACGGTCACTATGGAATGGTACATGGATACTATACAGTGTTACACGGTCACAATGGAATGTTACATGGATACTATACAATGTTACACGGTCACTATGGAATGTTACACGGATACTATACAATGTTACACGGTCACGATGGATTGTTACACGGATACTATACAATGTTACACGGTCACTATGGATTGTTACACGGATACTATACAATGTTACACGGATACTATACAATGTTACACGGTCACTATGGAATGTTACATGGATACTATACAATGTTACACGGATACTATGAAATGTTACATGGATACTATACAGTGTTATACGGTCACTATGGAATGTTACACGGATACTATACAATGTTACACGGTCACTATGGAATGTTACACAGATACTATACAATGTTACACGGTCACTATGGAATGTTACACGGATACTATACAATGTTACACTGTCACTATGGAATGTTACACGGATACTATACAATGTTACACGGTCACTATGGAATGTTACACGGATACTATACAATGTTGCACGGTCACTATGGAATATTACACAGATACTATACAATGTTACACGGTCACTATGGAATATTACACAGATACTATACAATGTTACACGGTTACTATGGAATGTTACACAGTTACTATGGAATGTTACACAGATACTATACAATGTTACACAGTTACTATGGAATGTTACACAGATACTATACAGTGTTACATGGTCACTATGAAATGTTACATGGGTCCTATACAATGTTACACGGTCAAAATGGATTGTTACATGGATACTATACAATGTTACACGGTCACTATGGAATGTTACATGGATACTATACAATGTTACACGGTCACTGTGGAATGTTACATGGATACTATACAATGTTACACGGTCACATTGGAATGTTACATGGATACTATACAATGTTACACGGTCACTATGGACTGTTACATGGATACTATACAATGTTACACGGTCACTGTGGAATGTTACATGGATACAATACAATGTTACACGGTCACTATGGAATGTTACACGGATACTATACAATGTTACACGGTCACTATGGAATGTTACACGGTCACTATGGAATGTTACATGGATACTATACAATGTTACACGGATACTATACAATGTTACACGGTCACTATGGAATGTTACACGGATACTATACAATGTTACACGGTCACTATGGAATGTTACACGGATACTATACAATGTTACACGGTCACTATGGAATGTTACATGGATACTATACAGTGTTACACGATCACTGTGGAATGTTACATGGATACTATACAGTGTTACACGGTCACTATGGAATGTTACACAGTCACTATACAATGTTATAGGTCACTATGGAATGTTACATGGATACTATACTATGTTACACGGTCACTATGGAATGTTACACGGATACTATACAATGTTACACGGTCACTATGGAATGTTACACGGATACTATACAATGTTACACAGTCACTATGGAATGTTACATGGATACTATACAATGTAACACGGTCACTATGGAATGTTACATGGATACTATACAATGTTACACGGTCAAAATGGAATGTTACATGGATACTATACAATGTTACACGGTCACTATGGAATGGTACATGGATACTACACAGTGTTACACGTACACAATGGAATGTTACATGGATACTATACAATGTTACACGGTCACTATGGAATGTTACATGGATACTATACAGTGTTACACGGTCACAATGGAATGTGACATGGATACTATACAATGTTACACGGTCACTATGGAATGTTACACGGATACTATACAATGTTACACGGTCACTATGGATTGTTACACGGATACTATACAATGTTACACGGTCACTATGGATTGTTACACGGATACTATACAATGTTACACGGTCACAATGGAATGTTACATGGATACTATACAATGTTACACGGTCACTATGGAATGTTACACGGATACTATACAATGTACCACGGTCACTATGGAATGTTACACCGATACTATACAATGTTACACGGTCACTATGGAATGTTACACGGATACTTTAAAATGTTACACAGTCACTATGGAATATTACACAGATACTATACAATGTTACATAGTTACTATGGAATGTTACACGGATACTATACAATGTTACACGGTCACCATGGAATGTTACACGGATACTATACAATGTTACCCGGTCACTATGGAATGTTACACAGATACTATACAATGTTACACGGTCACTATGGAATGTTACACGGATACTATACAATGTTACACGGTCACTATGGAATGTTACACGGATACTATACAATGTTACACGGTCACTATGGAATGTTACACGGATACTATACAATGTTGCACGGTCACTATGGAATGTTACTCGGATACTATACAATGTTGCACGGTCACTATGGAATGTTACACGGATACTATACAATGTTACACGGTCACTATGGAATGTTACACGGATACTATACAATGTTACACGGTCACTGTGGAATATTACACAGATACTATACAATGTTAAACGGTTACTATGGAATGTTACACAGATACTATACAATGTTACACAGTTACTATGGAATGTTACACAGATACTATACAATGTTACACAGTTACTATGGAATGTTACACAGATACTATACAATGTTACACAGTTACTATGGAATGTTACACAGATACTATACAGTGTTACATGGTCACTATGAAATGTTACATGGGTCCTATACAATGTTACACGGTCAAAATGGATTGTTACATGGATACTATACAATGTTACACGGTCACTATGGAATGTTACATGGATACGATACAATGTTACACGGTCACAATGGAATGTTACATGGATACTATACAATGTTACACGGTCACAATGGAATGTTACATGGATACTATACAATGTTACACGGTCACCATGGAATGTTACATGGATACTATTCAATGTTACACGGTCACTGTGGAATGTTACATGGATACAATACAATGTTACACGGTCACTATGGAATGTTACACGGATACTATACAATGTTACACGGTCACTATGGAATGTTACACGGCCACTATGGAATGTTACATGGATACTATACAATGTTACACGGATACTATACAATGTTACATGGTCACTATGGAATGTTACACGGATACTATACAATGTTACACGGTCACTATGGAATGTTACACGGATACTATACAATGTTACACGGTCACTATGGAATGTTACATGAATACTATACAGTGTTACACGGTCACTGTGGAATGTTACATGGATACTATACAGTGTTACACGGTCACTATGGAATGTTACACAGTCACTATACAATGTTACAGGTCACTATGGAATGTTACATGGATACTATACAATGTTACACGGTCACTATGGAATGTTACACGGATACTATACAATGTTACACGGTCACTATGGAATGTTACACGGATACTATACAATGTTACACAGTCACTATGGAATGTTACACGGATTCTATACAATGTTACACGGTCACTATGGAATGTTACACGGATACTATACAGTGTTACACGGTCACTGTGGAATGTTACATGGATACTATACAATGTTACACGGTCACTATGGAATGTTACACGGATACTATACAACGTTACACGGTCACTGTGGAATGTTACATGGATACTATACAGTGTTACACGGTCAAAATGGAATGTTACATGGATACTATATAATGTTACACGTCAATATGGAATGTTACACGGTCACAATGTAATTTTACATGGATACTATACAATGTTACACGGTCACTATGGAATGTTACATGGATACTAAACAATGTTACACGGTCACTGTGGAATGTTACATGGATACTATACAGTGTAACACGGTCACTATGGAATGTTACATGGATACTATACAATGTTACACGTCACTATGGAATGTTACATGGATACTATACAATGTTACACGGTCACTATGGAATGTTACACGGAAACTATACAATGTTACACGGTCACTATGGAATGTTACATGGATACTACACAATGTTACACGGTTATTGTGGAATGTTACATGGATACTATACAGTGTTACACGGTCACTATGGAATGTTACATGGATACTATACAATGTTACACGGTCACTATGGAATGTTACAAGGATACTATACAATGTTACATGGTCACTATGGAATGTTACACGTATACTATACAATGTTACACGGTCACTATGAAATGTTTCATGGATACTATACAGTGTTACACGGCTACTATGGAATGTTACATGGATACTATACAATGTTACACGGTCACTATGAAATGTTACATGGATACTATACAGTGTTACATGGTCACTATGGAATGTTACATGGATACTATACAATGTTACACGGTCACAATGGAATGTTACACGGATACTATACTATGTTACACGGTCACTATGGAATGTTACACGGTCACTATGGAATGTTAAACGGATACTATACAATGTTAAACGGTCACTATGGAATGTTACACGGATACTATACAGTGTTACATGGTCACTATGGAATGTTACACGGATACTATACAGTGTTACATGGTCACTATGAAATATTACATGGATACTATACAATGATACACGGTCAAAATGGAATGTTACGTGGATACTATACAATGTTACACGGTCACAATGGAATGTTACATGGATACTATACAATGTTACACGGTCACTATGGAATGTTACATGGATACTATACAGTGTTACACGGTCACAATGGAATGTTACATGGATACTATACAATGTTTGGGGTCATTCCGAGTTGTTCGCTCGGTAAAAATCTTCGCATCGCAGCGATTTTCCGCTTAATGCGCAATGTCCGCACTGCGACTGCTCCAAGTAAATTTGCTATGCACTTAGGAATTTTACTCACGGCATTTTCATCGTTCTGGCGATCGTAATGTGATTGACAGGAAATGGGTGTTACTGGGCGGAAACAGGCCGTTTTATGGGCGTGTGGGAAAAAACGCTACAGTTTCCTGAAAAAACGCAGGAGTGGCCGGAGAAACGGGGGAGTGTCTGGGCGAACACTGGGTGTGTTTGTGACGTCAAACCAGGAACGACAAGCAGTGAAATGATCGCAGATGCCGAGTAAGTCTGGAGCTACTCAGAAACTGCTACGAGGTGTGTAATCGCAATATTGCGAATACATCGTTCGCAATTTTAAGATGCTAAGATTCACTCCCAGTAGGCGGCGGCTTAGCATGAGCAAATCTGCTAAAATCCACTTGCGAGCGATCAACTCGGAATGGCCCCCGTTACACGGTCACTATGGAATGTTACATGGGTACTATACAATGTTACAAGGTTCTCTATGGAATGTTACATGGATACTATACAATGTTACACGGTCAAAATGGAATGTTACATGGATACTATACAATGTTACACGGTCACTATGGAATGGTACATGGATACTATACAGTGTTACACGTACACAATGGAATGTTACATGGATACTATACAATGTTACACGGTCACTATGGAATGTTACATGGATACTATACAGTGTTACATGGTCACAATGGAATGTTACATGGATACTATACAATGTTACACGGTCACTATGGAATGTTACACGGATACTATACAATGTACCACGGTCACTATGGAATGTTACACCGATACTATACAATGTTACACGTTCACTATGGAATGTTACATGGATACTATAAAATGTTACACGGTCACTATGGAATATTACACAGATACTATACAATGTTACACAGTTACTATGGAATGTTACACGGATACTATACAATGTTACACGGTCACTATGGAATGTTACACGGATACTATACAATGTTACACGGTCACTATGGAATGTTACACGGATACTATACAATGTTACACGGTCACTATGGAATGTTACACGGATACTATACAATGTTGCATGGTCACTATGGAATGTTACACGGTCACTGTGAAATGTTACACGGATACTATACAATGTTACACGGATACTATACAATGTTACACAGTCACTATGGAATATTACACAGATACTATACAATGTTACACAGTTACTATGGAATGTTACACGGTCACTATGGAATGTTACACGGTCACTATGGAATGTTACACAGATACTATACAATGTTACACGGTCACTATGGAATGTTACACGGATACTATACAATGTTACACGGTCACTATGGAATGTTACACGGATACTATACAATGTTACACGGTCACTATGGAATGTTACACGGATACTATACAATGTTGCACGGTCACTATGGAATGTTACACGGATACTATACAATGATACACGGTCACTATGGAATGTTACACGGTCACTATGGTATGTTACACGGTCACTATCGAATGTTACACAGATACTATACAATGTTACACGGTCACTATGGAATGTTACACGGATACTATACAATGTTACCCGGTCACTATGGAATGTTACACAGATACTATACAATGTTACACGGTCACTATGGAATGTTACACGGATACTATACAATGTTACACGGTCACTATGGAATGTTACACGGATACTATACAATGTTACACGGTCACTATGGAATGTTACACGGATACTATACAATGTTGCACGGTCACTATGGAATGTTACTCGGATACTATACAATGTTGCACGGTCACTATGGAATGTTACACGGATACTATACAATGTTACACGGTCACTATGGAATGTTACACGGATACTATACAATGTTACACGGTCACTATGGAATATTACACAGATACTATACAATGTTAAACGGTTACTATGGAATGTTACACAGATACTATACAATGTTACACAGTTACTATGGAATGTTACACAGATACTATACAATGTTACACAGTTACTATGGAATGTTACACAGATACTATACAATGTTACACAGTTACTATGGAATGTTACACAGATACTATACAGTGTTACATGGTCACTATGAAATGTTACATGGGTCCTATACAATGTTACACGGTCAAAATGGATTGTTACATGGATACTATACAATGTTACACGGTCACTATGGAATGTTACATGGATACGATACAATGTTACACGGTCACTGTGGAATGTTACATGGATACTATACAATGTTACACGGTCACAATGGAATGTTACATGGATACTATACAATGTTACACGGTCACCATGGAATGTTACATGGATACTATTCAATGTTACACGGTCACTGTGGAATGTTACATGGATACAATACAATGTTACACGGTCACTATGGAATGTTACACGGATACTATACAATGTTACACGGTCACTATGGAATGTTACACGGTCACTATGGAATGTTACATGGATACTATACAATGTTACACGGATACTATACAATGTTACACGGTCACTATGGAATGTTACACGGATACTATACAATGTTACACGGTCACTATGGAATGTTACACGGATACTATACAATGTTACACGGTCACTATGGAATGTTACATGTATACTATACAGTGTTACACGGTCACTGTGGAATGTTACATGGATACTATACAGTGTTACACGGTCACTATGGAATGTTACACAGTCACTATACAATGCTACAGGTCACTATGGAATGTTACATGGATACTATACAATGTTACAGGTCACTATGGAATGTTACATGGATACTATACAATGTTACACGGTCACTATGGAATGTTACACGGATACTATACAATGTTACACGGTCACTATGGAATGTTACACGGATACTATACAATGTTACAGAGTCACTATGGAATGTTACACGGATACTATACAATGTTACACGGTCTCTATGGAATGTTACACAGATACTATACAGTGTTACACGGTCACTGTGGAATGTTACATGGATACTATACAATGTTACACGGTCACTATGGAATGTTACACGGATACTATACAACGTTACACGGTCACTGTGGAATGTTACATGGATACTATACAGTGTTACACGGTCAAAATGGAATGTTACATGGATACTATATAATGTTACACGGTCAATATGGAATGTTACACGGTCACAATGTAATTTTACATGGATACTATACAATGTTACACGGTCACTATGGAATGTTACATGGATACTAAACAATGTTACACGGTCACTGTGGAATGTTACATGGATACTATACAGTGTAACACGGTCACTATGGAATGTTACATGGATACTATACAATGTTACACGGTCACTATGGAATGTTACATGGATACTATACAATGTTACACGGTCACTATGGAATGTTACACGGAAACTATACAATGTTACACGGTCACTATGGAATGTTACATGGATACTACACAATGTTACACGGTTATTGTGGAATGTTACATGGATACTATACAGTGTTACACGGTCACTATGGAATGTTACATGGATACTATGCAATGTTACACGGTCACTATGGAATGTTACAAGGATACTATACAATGTTACACGGTCACTATGGAATGTTACACGGATACTATACAATGTTACACGGTCACTATGAAATGTTTCATGGATACTATACAGTGTTACACGGCTACTATGGAATGTTACATGGATACTATACAATGTTACACGGTCACTATGAAATGTTACATGGATACTATACAGTGTTACATGGTCACTATGGAATGTTACATGGATACTATACAATGTTACACGGTCACTATGGAATGTTACACGGATACTATACTATGTTACACGGTCACTATGAAATGTTACATGGATACTATACAGTGTTACATGGTCACTATGGAATGTTACATGGATACTGTACAATGTTACACGGTCACTATGGAATGTTACACGGATACTATACAATGTCACACGGTCACTATGGAATGTTACACGGTCACTATGGAATGTTAAACGGATACTATACAATGTTAAACGGTCACTATGGAATGTTACATGGATACTATACAGTGTTGCATGGTCACTATGAAATATTACATGGATACTATACAATGATACACGGTCAAAATGGAATGTTACGTGGATACTATACAATGTTACATGGTCACAATGGAATGTTACATGGATACTATACAATGTTACACGGTCACTATGGAATGTTACATGGATACTATACAGTGTTACACGGTCACAATGGAATGTTACATGGATACTATACAATGTTTGGGGTCATTCCGAGTTGTTCGCTCGGTAAAAATCTTCGCATCGCAGCGATTTTCCGCTTAATGCGCATGCGCAATGTCCGCACTGCGACTGCGCCAAGTAAATTTGCTATGCACTTAGGAATTTTACTCACGGCATTTTCATCGTTCTGGCGATCGTAATGTGATTGACAGGAAATGGGTGTTACTGGGCGGAAACACGGCGTTTTATGGGCGTGTGGGAAAAAACGCTACAGTTTCCTGAAAAAACGCAGGAGTGGCCGGAGAAACGGGGGAGTGTCTGGGCGAACGCTGGGTGTGTTTGTGACGTCAAACCAGGAACGACAAGCAGTGAAATGATCGCAGATGCCGAGTAAGTCTGGAGCTACTCAGAAACTAGAGATGAGCGCCTGAAATTTTTCGGGTTTTGTGTTTTGGTTTTGGGTTCGGTTCCGCGGCCGTGTTTTGGGTTCGACCGCGTTTTGGCAAAACCTCACCGAATTTTTTTTGTCGGATTCGGGTGTGTTTTGGATTCGGGTGTTTTTTTCAAAAAACCCTAAAAAACAGCTTAAATCATAGAATTTGGGGGTAATTTTGATCCCAAAGTATTATTAACCTCAAAAAACATAATTTACACTCATTTTCAGCCTATTCTGAACACATCACACCTCACAATATTATTTTTAGTCCTAAAATTTGCACCGAGGTCGCTGTGTGAGTAAGATAAGCGACCCTAGTGGCCGACACAAACACCGGGCCCATCTAGGAGTGGCACTGCAGTGTCACGCAGGATGTCCCTTCCAAAAAACCCTCCCCAAACCGCACATGACGCAAAGAAAAAAAGAGGCGCAATGAGGTAGCTGACTGTGTGAGAAAGATAAGCGACCCTAGTGGCCGACACAAACACCGGGCCCATCTAGGAGTGGCACTGCAGTGTCACGCAGGATGTCCCTTCCAAAAAACCCTCCCCAATCAGCACATGATGCAAAGAAAAAGAAAAGAAAAAAGAGGTGCAAGATGGAATTATCCTTGGGCCCTCCCACCCACCCTTATGTTGTATAAACAAAACAGGACATGCACACTTTAACCAACCCATCATTTCAGTGACAGGGTCTGCCACACGACTGTGACTGATATGACGGGTTGGTTTGGACCCCCCCCAAAAAAGAAGCAATTAATCTCTCCTTGCACAAACTGGCTCTACAGAGGCAAGATGTCCACCTCATCTTCACCCTCCGATATATCACCGTGTACATCCCCCTCCTCACAGATTATCAATTCGTCCCCACTGGAATCCACCATCTCAGCTCCCTGTGTACTTTGTGGAGGCAATTGCTGCTGGTCAATGTCTCCGCGGAGGAATTGATTATAATTCATTTTAATGAACATCATCTTCTCCACATTTTCTGGATGTAACCTCGTACGCCGATTGCTGACAAGGTGAGCGGCGGCACTAAACACTCTTTCGGAGTACACACTTGTGGGAGGGCAACTTAGGTAGAATAAAGCCAGTTTGTGCAAGGGCCTCCAAATTGCCTCTTTTTCCTGCCAGTATAAGTACGGACTGTGTGACGTGCCTACTTGGATGCGGTCACTCATATAATCCTCCACCATTCTATCAATGTTGAGAGAATCATATGCAGTGACAGTAGACGACATGTCCGTAATCGTTGTCAGGTCCTTCAGTCCGGACCAGATGTCAGCATCAGCAGTCGCTCCAGACTGCCCTGCATCACCGCCAGCGGGTGGGCTCGGAATTCTGAGCCTTTTCCTCGCACCCCCAGTTGCGGGAGAATGTGAAGGAGGAGATGTTGACAGGTCGCGTTCCGCTTGACTTGACAATTTTGTCACCAGCAGGTCTTTCAACCCCAGCAGACCTGTGTCTGCCGGAAAGAGAGATCCAAGGTAGGCTTTAAATCTAGGATCGAGCACGGTGGCCAAAATGTAGTGCTCTGATTTCAACAGATTGACCACTCGTGAATCCTTGTTAAGCGAATTAAGGGCTGCATCCACAAGTCCCACATGCCTAGCGGAATCGCTCCGTGTTAGCTCCTTCTTCAATGCCTCCAGCTTCTTCTGCAAAAGCCTGATGAGGGGAATGACCTGACTCAGGCTGGCAGTGTCTGAACTGACTTCACGTGTGGCAAGTTCAAAGGGCATCAGAACCTTGCACAACGTTGAAATCATTCTCCACTGCACTTGAGACAGGTGCATTCCATCTCCTATATCGTGCTCAATTGTATAGGCTTGAATGGCCTTTTGCTGCTCCTCCAACCTCTGAAGCATATAGAGGGTTGAATTCCACCTCGTTACCACTTCTTGCTTCAGATGATGGCAGGGCAGGTTCAGTAGTTTTTGGTGGTGCTCCAGTCTTCTGTACGTGGTGCCTGTACGCCGAAAGTGTCCCGCAATTTTTCTGGCCACCGACAGCATCTCTTGCACGCCCCTGTCGTTTTTTAAAAAATTCTGCACCACCAAATTCAAGGTATGTGCAAAACATGGGACGTGCTGGAATTTGCCCATATTTAATGCACACACAATATTGCTGGCGTTGTCCGATGCCACAAATCCACAGGAGAGTCCAATTGGGGTAAGCCATTCCGCGATGATCTTCCTCAGTTGCCGTAAGAGGTTTTCAGCTGTGTGCGTATTCTGGAAAGCGGTGATACAAAGCGTAGCCTGCCTAGGAAAGAGTTGGCGTTTGCGAGATGCTGCTACTGGTGCCGCCGCTGCTGTTCTTGCGGCGGGAGTCCATACATCTACCCAGTGGGCTGTCACAGTCATATAGTCCTGACCCTGCCCTGCTCCACTTGTCCACATGTCCGTGGTTAAGTGGACATTGGGTACAACTGCATTTTTTAGGACACTGGTGAGTCTTTTTCTGACGTCCGTGTACATTCTCGGTATCGCCTGCCTAGAGAAGTGGAACCTAGATGGTATTTGGTAACGGGGGCACACTGCCTCAATAAATTGTCTAGTTCCCTGTGAACTAACGGCGGATACCGGACGCACGTCTAACACCAACATAGTTGTCAAGGACTCAGTTATCCGCTTTGCAGTAGGATGACTGCTGTGATATTTCATCTTCCTCGCAAAGGACTGTTGAACAGTCAATTGCTTACTGGAAGTAGTACAAGTGGGCTTACGACTTCCCCTCTGGGATGACCATCGACTCCCAGCGGCAACAACAGCAGCGCCAGCAGCAGTAGGCGTTACACGCAAGGATGCATCGGAGGAATCACAGGCAGGAGAGGACTCGTCAGACTTGCCAGTGACATGGCCTGCAGGACTATTGGCATTCCTGGGGAAGGAGGAAATTGACACTGAGGGAGTTGGTGGGGTGGTTTGCGTGAGCTTGGTTACAAGAGGAAGGGATTTACTGGTCAGTGGACTGCTTCCGCTGTCACCCAAAGTTTTTGAACTTGTCACTGACTTATTATGAATGCGCTGCAGGTGACGTATAAGGGAGGATGTTCCGAGGTGGTTAACGTCCTTACCCCTACTTATTACAGCTTGACAAAGGGAACACACGGCTTGACACCTGTTGTCCGCATTTCTGGTGAAATACCTCCACACCGAAGAGCTGATTTTTTTGGTATTTTCACCTGGCATGTCAACGGCCATATTCCTCCCACGGACAACAGGTGTCTCCCCGGGTGCCTGACTTAAACAAACCACCTCACCATCAGAATCCTCCTGGTCAATTTCCTCCCCAGCGCCAGCAACACCCATATCCTCCTCATCCTGGTGTACTTCAACACTGACATCTTCAATCTGACTATCAGGAACTGGACTGCGGGTGCTCCTTCCAGCACTTGCAGGGGGCATGCAAATAGTGGAAGGCGCATGCTCTTCACGTCCAGTGTTGGGAAGGTCAGGCATCGCAAACGACACAATTGGACTCTCCTTGTGGATTTGGGATTTCAAAGAACGCACAGTTCTTTGCGGTGCTTTTGCCAGCTTGAGTCTTTTCAGTTTTCTAGCGAGAGGCTGAGTGCTTCCATCCTCATGTGAAGCTGAACCACTAGCCATGAACATAGGCCAGGGCCTCAGCCGTTCCTTGCCACTCCGTGTGGTAAATGGCATATTGGCAAGTTTACGCTTCTCCTCCGACAATTTTATTTTAGGTTTTGGAGTCCTTTTTTTTCTGATATTTGGTGTTTTGGATTTGACATGCTCTGTACTATGACATTGGGCATCGGCCTTGGCAGACGACGTTGCTGGCATTTCATCGTCTCGGCCATGACTAGTGGCAGCAGCTTCAGCACGAGGTGGAAGTGGATCTTGATCTTTCCCTAATTTTGGAACCTCAACTTTTTTGTTCTCCATATTTTATAGGCAGAACTAAAAGGCACCTCAGGTAAACAATGGAGATGGATGGATTGGATACTAGTATACAATTATGGACGGACTGCCACGGTTAGGTGGTATAAAAAAACCACGGTTAGGTGGTATATATTATAATAATAATACAATTATGGATGGACGGACTGCCTGCCGACTGCCGACACAGAGGTAGCCACAGCCGTGAACTACCGCACTGTACACTGGTTGATAAAGAGATAGTAGTATACTCGTAACAACTAGTATGACACTATGACGACGGTATAAAGAAAGAAAAAAAAATACCACAGTTAGGTGGTATATATTATAATAATAATACAATTATGGATGGACGGACTGCCTGCCGACTGCCGACACAGAGGTAGCCACAGCCGTGAACTACCGCACTGTACACTGGTTGATAAAGAGATAGTAGTATACTCGTAACAACTAGTATGACACTATGACGACGGTATAAAGAATGAAAAAAAAACCACGGTTAGGTGGTATATATTATAATAATAATACAATTATGGATGGACGGACTGCCTGCCGAGTGCCGACACAGAGGTAGCCACAGCCGTGAACTACCGCACTGTACACTGGTTGATAAAGAGATAGTAGTATACTCGTAACAACTAGTATGACACTATGACGACGGTATAAAGAAAGAAAAAAAAATACCACGGTTAGGTGGTATATATTATAATAATAATACAATTATGGATGGACGGACTGCCTGCCGACTGCCGACACAGAGGTAGCCACAGCCGTGAACTACCGCACTGTACACTGGTTGATAAAGAGATAGTAGTATACTCGTAACAACTAGTATGACACTATGACGACGGTATAAAGAAAGAAAAAAAAATACCACAGTTAGGTGGTATATATTATAATAATAATACAATTATGGATGGACGGACTGCCTGCCGACTGCCGACACAGAGGTAGCCACAGCCGTGAACTACCGCACTGTACACTGGTTGATAAAGAGATAGTAGTATACTCGTAACAACTAGTATGACACTATGACGACGGTATAAAGAATGAAAAAAAAAACCACGGTTAGGTGGTATATATTATAATAATAATACAATTATGGATGGACGGACTGCCTGCCGACTGCCGACACAGAGGTAGCCACAGCCGTGAACTACCGCACTGTACACTGGTTGATAAAGAGATAGTAGTATACTCGTAACAACTAGTATGACACTATGACGACGGTATAAAGAAAGAAAAAAAAATACCACAGTTAGGTGGTATATATTATAATAATAATACAATTAAGGATGGACGGACTGCCTGCCGACTGCCGACACAGAGGTAGCCACAGCCGTGAACTACCGCACTGTACACTGGTTGATAAAGAGATAGTAGTATACTCGTAACAACTAGTATGACACTATGACGACGGTATAAAGAAAGAAAAAAAAATACCACAGTTAGGTGGTATATATTATAATAATAATACAATTATGGATGGACGGACTGCCTGCCGAGTGCCGACACAGAGGTAGCCACAGCCGTGAACTACCGCACTGTACACTGGTTGATAAAGAGATAGTAGTATACTCGTAACAACTAGTATGACACTATGACGACGGTATAAAGAATGAAAAAAAAACCACGGTTAGGTGGTATATATTATAATAATAATACAATTATGGATGGACGGACTGCCTGCCGACTGCCGACACAGAGGTAGCCACAGCCGTGAACTACCGCACTGTACACTGGTTGATAAAGAGATAGTAGTATACTCGTAACAACTAGTATGACACTATGACGACGGTATAAAGAATGAAAAAAAAACCACGGTTAGGTGGTATATATTATAATAATAATACAATTATGGATGGACGGACTGCCTGCCGACTGCCGACACAGAGGTAGCCACAGCCGTGAACTACCGCACTGTACACTGGTTGATAAAGAGATAGTAGTATACTCGTAACAACTAGTATGACACTATGACGGTATAAAGAATGAAAAAAAAACCACGGTTAGGTGGTATATATTATAATAATAATACAATTATGGATGGACGGACTGCCTGCCGACTGCCGACACAGAGGTAGCCACAGCCGTGAACTACCGCACTGTACACTGGTTGATAAAGAGATAGTAGTATACTCGTAACAACTAGTATGACACTATGACGACGGTATAAAGAAAGAAAAAAAAATACCACGGTTAGGTGGTATATATTGTAATACAATTATGGATGGACGGACTGCCTGCCGAGTTCCGACTGCCGACACAGAGGTAGCCACAGCCGTGAACTACCGCACTGTACTGTGTCTGCTGCTAATATAGACTGGTTGATAAAGAGATAGTATACAATACATACAACAATATACTACTATACTGGTGGTCAGGCACTGGTCACCACTAGTCACACTGGCAGTGGCACTCCTGCAGCAAAAGTGTGCACTGTTTAATTTTAAATTAATATAATATTATGTACTCCTGGGGGCTCCTGCTATAACAACCTGCAGTGCTCCCCAGTCTCCCCCACAATTATTATAAGCTTTGCCTTTTATACATTGATGTGCAGCACACTGGGCTGAGCTGAGTGCACACAGACTGAGTCACACTGTGTGACTGGCTGCTGCTGTGTATCGTTTTTTTTCAGGCAGAGAACGGATATAGCAGAGAACGGATATATTATATTAAAATAAATAAAAGTTAACTAACAACAACTGCACTGGTCACTGTGGTAAACTCTGTCTGACTCTGCACAATCTCTCTCTCTCTTCTAATCTAATTTCTAATGGAGAGGACGCCAGCCACGTCCTCTCCCTATCAATCTCAATGCACGTGTGAAAATGGCGGCGACGCGCGGCTCCTTATATAGAATCCGAGTCTCGCGAGAATCCGACAGCGTCATGATGACGTTCGGGCGCGCTCGGGTTAACCGAGCAAGGCGGGAGGATCCGAGTCTGCTCGGACCCGTAAAAAAAACATGAAGTTCGTGCGGGTTCGGTTTCAGAGAAACCGAACCCGCTCATCTCTATCAGAAACTGCTACGAGGTGTGTAATCGCAATATTGCGAATACATCGTTCGCAATTTTAAGATGCTAAGATTCACTCCCAGTAGGCGGCGGCTTAGCATGAGCAAATCTGCTAAAATCCACTTGCGAGCGATCAACTCGGAATGGCCCCCGTTACACGGTCACTATGGAATGTTACATGGGTACTATACAATGTTACAAGGTTCTCTATGGAATGTTACATGGATACTATACAATGTTACACGGTCAAAATGGAATGTTACATGGATACAATACAATGTTACACGGTCACTATGGAATGGTACATGGATACTATACAGTGTTACACGTACACAATGGAATGTTACATGGATACTATACAATGTTACACGGTCACTATGGAATGTTACATGGATACTATACAATGTTACACGGTCACTATGGAATGTTACACGGATACTATACAATGAACCACGGTCACTATGGAATGTTACACCGATACTATACAATGTTACACGGTCACTATGGAATGTTACACGGATACTATAAAATGTTACACGGTCACTATGGAATATTACACAGATACTATACAATGTTACACAGTTACTATGGAATGTTACACGGATACTATACAATGTTACACGGTCACTATGGAATGTTACACGGATACTATACAATGTTACACGGTCACTATGGAATGTTACACGGATACTATACAATGTTACACGGTCACTATGGAATGTTACACTGATACTATACAATGTTGCATGGTCACTATGGAATGTTACACGGTCACTGTGAAATGTTACACGGATACTATACAATGTTACACGGATACTATACAATGTTACGCAGTCACTATGGAATATTACACAGATACTATACAATGTTACACAGTTACTATGGAATGTTACACGGTCACTATGGAATGTTACACGGTCACTATGGAATGTTACACAGATACTATACAATGTTACACGGTCACTATGGAATGTTACACGGATACTATACAATGTTACACGGTCACTATGGAATGTTACACGGATACTATACAATGTTACACGGTCACTATGGAATGTTACACGGATACTATACAATGTTGCACGGTCACTATGGAATGTTACTCGGATACTATACAATGTTGCACGGTCACTATGGAATGTTACACGGATACTATACAATGTTACACGGTCACTATGGAATGTTACACGGATACTATACAATGTTACACGGTCACTATGGAATATTACACAGATACTATACAATGTTACACGGTTACTATGGAATGTTACACAGATACTATACAATGTTACACATTTACTATGGAATGTTACACAGATACTATACAATGTTACACAGTTACTATGGAATGTTACACAGATACTATACAATGTTACACAGTTGCTATGGAATGTTACACAGATACTATACAATGTTACACAGTTACTATGGAATGTTACACGGATACGATACAATGTTACACGGTTACATTGGAATGTTTCACGGATACTATACAATGTTACACGGTCACTGTGGAATGTTACATAGATACTATACAATGTTACACAGTTACTATGGAATGTTACACAGATACTATACAATGTTACACAGTTACTATGGAATGTTACACAGATACTATACAATGTTACACAGTTACTATGGAATGTTACACAGATACTATACAATGTTACACAGTTACTATGGAATGTTACACAGATACTATACAATGTTACACAGTTACTATGGAATGTTACACAGATACTATATAATGTTACACGGTCACATTGGAATGTTACATGGATACTATACAATGTTACACGGTCACTGTGGAATGTTACACGGATACTATACAATGTTACACGGTCACTATGGAATGTTACACGGATACTATACAATGTTACACGGTCACTATGGAATGTTACACGGATACTATACAGTGTTACACAGTCACTATGGAATGTTACACGGTCACTATGGAATGTTACACGGATACTATACAATGTTCAACAATCTTACAGGCAGACACCACATACAAGTTACAGACACAATGTACTCTACTATGTTACCCTCAAACAAAACATACAATGTTACAGACACAATGTACTATACAATCTTACAGGCAGACACAATTAAAACACAATACACTCTACAGTGTTACGCATATAAAGTATACAATGTCTGTACATAGCAATTAGCCGGCAAACACTAGTACACTATAACGGCTTACACACAGGCAGAATACACTACACAATGTTACACATATACAGTGTACAATATTACAAGCAGACACAATATACTGTATAATGTTACACAGTTAGACATGATACACTATAACGTCTTACACACAGGCAGAATACACTGTGCAATGCTACACATATAAAGTGTACAATATTACAGGCAGACACAATATACTGTACAATGTTACAGTTAGACACAATACAATATAACATCTTACACACAGGCAGAATACACTGTGCAATGCTACACATATACAGTGTACAATATTACAGGCAGACACAATATACTGTACAGTGTTACACAGTTAGACACGATACACTATGATGTCTTACACACAGGCAGAATACACTGTACAATGCTACACATATACAGTGTACAATATTACAGGCAGACACAATATACTGTACAATGTTACACAGTTAGACACAATACACTATAACATCTTACACATAGGCAGAATACACTCTGCAATGCTACACATATACAGTGTACAATATTACAGGCAGACACAATATACTGTACAATGTTACACAGTTAGACACAATACACTATAACGTCTTACACACAGGCAGAATACACTGTACAATCCTACACATATACCGTATACAATATTACAGGCAGACACAATATACTGTACAATGTTCAAGTTAGACATGATACAGTATAACGTCTTACACACAGGCAGAATACACTGTGCAATGCTACATATATACAGTGTACAATATTACAGGCAGACGCAATATACTGTACAATGTTACACAGTTAGACACAATACACTATAACGTCTTACACATAGGCAGAATACACTGTACAATGCTATACATATACAGTGTACAATATTACAAACAGACACAATATACTGTACAATGTTACAGTTAGACAGCATACAGTATAACGTCTTACAGACAGACAGAATACACTGTGCAATGCTACACATATACTGTATACAATATTACAGGCAGACACAATATACTGTACAATGTTACACAGTTAGACACGATACACTATAACGTCTTACACACAGGCAGAATACACTGTACAATCCTACACATATACTGTATACAATATTACAGGCAGACACAATATACTGTACAATGTTACACAGTTAGACACGATACACTATAACGTCTTACACACAGGCAGAATACACTGTGCAATGCTACACATATACAGTGTACAATATTACAGGCAGACGCAATATACTGTACAATGTTACATAATTAGACACAATACACTATAACGTCTTACACACAGGCAGAATACACTGTGTAATGCTACACATACACTGTATACAATATTACAGGCAGACACAATATACTGTACAATGTTACACAGTTAGACACGATACACTATAACGTCTTACACACAGGCAGAATACACTGTACAATCCTACACATATACTGTATACAATATTACAGGCAGACACAATATACTGTACAATGTTACACAGTTAGACACGATACACTATAACGTCTTACACACAGGCAGAATACACTGTGCAATGCTACACATATACAGTGTACAATATTACAGGCAGACGCAATATACTGTACAATGTTACATAATTAGACACAATACACTATAACGTCTTACACACAGGCAGAATACACTGTGTAATGCTACACATATACTGTATACAATATTACAGGCAGACACAATATACTGTACAATGTTACACAGTTAGACACGATACACTATAACGTCTTACACACAGGCAGAATACACTGTGCAATGCTACACATATACAGTGTACAATATTACACTCAGACACAATATACTGTACAATGTTACACAGTTAGACACGATACACTATAACGTCTTACACACAGGCAGAATACACTGTGCAATGCTACACATATACAGTGTACAATATTACACTCAGACACAATATACTGTACAATGTTACACAGTTAGACACGATACACTATAACGTCTTACACACAGGCAGAATACACTGTGCAATGCTACACATATACAGTGTACAATATTACACTCAGACACAATATACTGTACAATGTTACACAGTTAGACACGATACACTATAACGTCTTACACACAGGCAGAATACACTGTGCAATGCTACACATATACAGTGTACAATATTACAGGCAGACGCAATATACTGTACAATGTTACACAGTTAGACACGATACACTATAACGTCTTACACACAGGCAGAATACACTGTACAATCCTACACATATACTGTGTACAATATTACACTCAGACACAATATACTGTACAATGTTACACAGTTAGACACGATACACTATAACGTCTTACACACAGGCAGAATACACTGTGCAATGCTACACATATACAGTGTACAATATTACAGGCAGACGCAATATACTGTACAATGTTACATAATTAGACACAATACACTATAACGTCTTACACACAGGCAGAATACACTGTGTAATGCTACACATATACTGTATACAATATTACAGGCAGACACAATATACTGTACAATGTTACACAGTTAGACACGATACACTATAACGTCTTACACACAGGCAGAATACACTGTGCAATGCTACACATATACAGTGTACAATATTACACTCAGACACAATATACTGTACAATGTTACACAGTTAGACACGATACACTATAACGTCTTACACACAGGCAGAATACACTGTGCAATGCTACACATATACAGTGTACAATATTACACTCAGACACAATATACTGTACAATGTTACACAGTTAGACACGATACACTATAACGTCTTACACACAGGCAGAATACACTGTGCAATGCTACACATATACAGTGTACAATATTACACTCAGACACAATATACTGTACAATGTTACACAGTTAGACACGATACACTATAACGTCTTACACACAGGCAGAATACACTGTGCAATGCTACACATATACAGTGTACAATATTACACTCAGACACAATATACTGTACAATGTTACACAGTTAGACACGATACACTATAACGTCTTACACACAGGCAGAATACACTGTGCAATGCTACACATATACAGTGTACAATATTACACTCAGACACAATATACTGTACAATGTTACATAATTAGACACGATACACTATAACGTCTTACACACAGGCAGAATACACTGTGCAATGCTACACATATACAGTATACAATGTTACAGGCAGACACCATATACTATAAAATCTTACAGACAGGCAGAATACACTGTACAATGCTACACATATACCCTAAACATAGACCCCATACATGTATCCACAGACAGACTGACACTTCTAAGTATTATACATAGAGTGACACAATACATTATATATTGTTACTGTACGAAAGGTGCTGTACCCCACACACAGAACCCCATACATGTATCCACAGACAGACTGACACTGCTAAGTATTATACATAGAGTGACACAATATGTTATATATTGTTACTGTAAGAAAGGTGCTGTACCCCACACACAGAACCCCATACATGTATCCACAGACAGACTGACACTGCTAAGTATTATACATAGAGTGACACAATATGTTATATATTGTTACTGTAAGAAAGGTGCTGTATCCCACACACAGAACCCCATACATGTATCCACAGACAGACCGACACTACTAAGTGTTATACATAGAGTGACACAATACATTATACATTGTTACTGTAAGAAAGGTGCTTTACCCCACAGATAGAACCCCATACATGTATCCACATACAGACTGACACTACTGTTATACATAGAGTGACACAATACATTCTATATTGTTACTGTAAGAAAGGTGCTGTACCCCACACACAGAACCCCATACATGTATACACAGACAGACTGACACTACTAAGTGTTATACATAGAGTGACACAATACATTCTATATTGTTACTGTAAAAAAGGTGCTGTACCCCACACACAGAACCCCATACATGTATCCACAGACAGACTGACACTACTGTTATACATAGAGTGACACAATACATTCTATATTGTTACTGTAAGAAAGGTGCTGTACCCCACACACAGAACCCCATACATGTATCCACAGACAGACTGACACTGCTAAGTGTTATACATAGAGTGACACAATACATTATATATTGTTACTGTAAGAAAGGTGCTGTACCCCACACACAGAACCCCATACATGTATTTACAGACAGACTGATACTGCTAAGTGTTATACATAGAGTGACACAATACATTATATATTGTTTCTGTAAGAAAGGTGCTGTACCCCACACACAGAACCCCATACATGTATCCACAGACAGACTGACACTACTAAGTGTTATACATAGAGTGACACAATACATTATATATTGTTACAGTAAGAAAGGTGCTGTACCCCACACAGAGAACCCCATACATGTATCCACAGACAGACTGACACTGCTAAGTGTTATACATAGAGTGACACAATACATTATATATTGTTACAGTAAGAAAGGTGCTGTACCCCACACAGAGAACCCCATACATGTATCCACAGACAGACTGACACTACTGTTATACATAGAGTGACACAATACATTCTATATTGTTACTGTAAGAAAGGTGCTGTACCCCACACACAGAACCCCATACATGTATCAACAGACAGACTGACACTACTAAGTGTTATACATAGAGTGACACAATATATTCTATATTGTTACTGTAAGAAAGGTGCTGTACCCCACACATAGAACCCCATACATGTATCCACAGACAGACTGACACTTCTTAGTATTATACATAGAGTGACACAATACATTATATATTGTTACTGTAAGAAAGGTGCTGTACCCCACACACAGAAACCCATACATGTATCCACAGACAGACTGACACTGCTAAGTGTTATACATAGAGTGACACAATACATTCTATATTGTTACTGTAAGAAAGGTGCTGTACCCCACACACAGAACCCCATACATGTATCAACAGACAGACTGACACTACTAAGTGTTATACATAGAGTGACACAATATATTCTATATTGTTACTGTAAGAAAGGTGCTGTACCCCACACATAGAACCCCATACATGTATCCACAGACAGACTGACACTTCTTAGTATTATACATAGAGTGACACAATACATTATATATTGTTACTGTAAGAAAGGTGCTGTACCCCACACACAGAAACCCATACATGTATCCACAGACAGACTGACACTACTAAGTGTTATACATAGAGTGACACAATACATTCTATATTGTTACTGTAAGAAAGGTGCTGTACCCCACACACAGAACCCCATACATATATCAACAGACAGACTGACACTACTAAGTGTTATACATAGAGTGACACAATACATTCTATATTGTTACTGTAAGAAAGGTGCTGTACCCCACACAGAGAACCCCATACATGTATCCACAGACAGACTGACACTGCTAAGTGTTATACATAGAGTGACACAATACATTATATATTGTTACTGTAAGAAAGGTGCTGTACCCCACAGATAGAACCCCATACATGTATCAACAGACAAACTGACACTACTAAGTGTTATACATAGAGTGACACAATACATTATATAGTGTTACTGTAAGAAAGGTGCTGTACCCCACACAAAGAACCCCATACATGTATTCACAGACAGACTGACACTTCTAAGTGTTATACATAGAGTGACACAATACATTATATATTGTTACTGTAAGAAAGGTGCTGTACCCCACACATAGAACCCCATACATGTATCCACAGAAAGATACTACAAAGTGTTATACATAGAGCGACACAATACATTACATATTGTTACCGTAAGAAAGGTGCAGTACCCCACACATAGAAGCCCATACATGTATACACAGACAGACTGACACTACTAAGTATTATACAGAGTGACACAATACATTATATATTGTTACTGTAAAAGAAAGGTGCTGTACCCCACAGATAGAACCCCATACATGTATCCACAGACAGACTGACACTACTAAGTGTTATACATAGAGTGACACAATACATTACATATTGTTACTCTAAGAAAGGTGCTGTACCCCACACACAGAACCCCATACATGTATCCAGACAGACTGACACTACTAAGTGTTTTACATAGAGTGACACAATACATTATATATTGTTACTGTAAGAAAGGTGCTGTACCCCACACACAGAACCCCATACATACATGTATCTACAGACAGACTGACACTACTAAGTGTTATACATCGAGTGACACAATATGTTATATATTGTTACTGTAAGAAAGGTGCTGTACCCCACAGATAGATCCTCATACATGTATCCACAGACAGACTGACACTACTAAGTGTTATACATAGAGTGACACAATACATTATATATTGTTACTGTAAGAAAGGTGCTGTACCCCACAGATAGAACCCCATACATGTATCCACAGACAGACTGACACTACTAAGTATTATACATAGAGTGACACAATACATTATATATTGTTACTGTAAGAAAGGTGCTGTACCCCACACACAGAACCCCATACATGTATCCACAGACAGACTGACACTGCTAAGTGTTATACATAGAGTGACACAATACATTATATATTGTTACTGTAAGAAAGGTGCTGTACCCCACACACAGAACCCCATACATACATGTATCTACAGACAGACTGATACTGCTAAGTGTTATACATAGAGTGACACAATACATTATATATTGTTACTGTAAGAAAGGTGCTGTACCCCACAGATAGATCCTCATACATGTATCCACAGACAGACTGACACTACTAAGTGTTATACATAGAGTGACACAATACATTATATATTGTTACTGTAAGAAATGTGCTATACCCCACACACAGAACCCCATACATGTATCCACAGACAGACTGACACTACTAAGTGTTATACATAGAGTGACACAATACATTCTATATTGTTACTGTAAGAAAGGTGCTGTACCCCACACACAGAACCCCATACATGTATACACAGACAGACTGACACTGCTAAGTGTTATACATAGAGTGACACAATACATTATATATTGTTACTGTAAGAAATGTGCTGTACCCCACAGATAGAACCCCATACATGTATACACAGACAGATACTACTAAGTGTTATACATAGAGCGACACAATACATTATATATTGTTACTGTAAGAAAGGTGCTGTACCCCACAGATAGATCCACATACATGTATCCACAGACAGACTGACACTGCTAAGTGTTATACATAGAGTGACACAATACATTATATATTGTTACTGTAAGAAAGGTGCTGTACCCCACACACAGAACCCCATACATGTATCCAAAGACAGACTGACACTACTAAGTGTTATACATAGAGTGACACAATACATTCTATATTGTTACTGTAAGAAAGGTGCTGTACCCCACACACAGAACCCCATACATGTATACACAGACAGACTGAAACTGCTAAGTGTTATACATAGAGTGACACAATACATTCTATATTGTTACTGTAAGAAATGTGCTGTACCCCACAGATAGAACCCCATACATGTATACACAGACAGATACTACTAAGTGTTATACATAGAGTGACACAATACATTATATATTGTTACTGTAAGAAAGGTGCTGTACCCCACAGATAGAACCCCATACATGTATCAACAGACAAACTGACACTACAAAGTGTTATACATAGAGTGACACAATACATTATATATTGTTACTGTAAGAAAGGTGCTGTACCCCACACAAAGAACCCCATACATGTATCCACAGACAGACTGACACTTCTAAGTGTTATACATAGAGTGACACAATACATTATATATTGTTACTGTAAGAAAGGTGCTGTACCCCACACATAGAACCCCATACATGTATCCACAGAAAGATACTACAAAGTGTTATTCATAGAGCGACACAATACATTACATATTGTTACCGTAAGAAAGGTGCAGTACCCCACACATAGAAGCCCATACATGTATACACAGACAGACTGACACTACTAAGTATTGTACAGAGTGACACAATACATTATATATTTTTACTGTAAAAGAAAGGTGCTGTACCCCACAGATAGAACCCCATACATGTATCCACAGACAGACTGACACTACTAAGTGTTATACATAGAGTGACACGATACATTATATATTGTTACTCTAAGAAAGGTGCTGTACCCCACACACAGAACCCCATACATGTATCCAGACAGACTGACACTACTAAGTGTTTTACATAGAGTGACACAATACATTATATATTGTTACTGTAAGAAAGGTGCTGTACCCCACACACAGAACCCCATACATACATGTATCTACAGACAGACTGACACTACTAAGTGTTATACATCGAGTGACACAATATGTTATATATTGTTACTGTAAGAAAGGTGCTGTACCCCACAGATAGATCCTCATACATGTATCCACAGACAGACTGACACTACTAAGTGTTATACATAGAGTGACACAATACATTATATATTGTTACTGTAAGAAAGGTGCTGTACCCCACAGATAGAACCCCATACATGTATCCACAGACAGACTGACACTACTAAGTATTATACATAGAGTGACACAATACATTATATATTGTTACTGTAAGAAAGGTGCTGTACCCCACACACAGAACCCCATACATGTATCCACAGACAGACTGACACTGCTAAGTGTTATACATAGAGTGACACAATACATTATATATTGTTACTGTAAGAAAGGTGCTGTACCCCACACACAGAACCCCATACATGTATCTACAGACAGACTGATACTGCTAAGTGTTATACATAGAGTGACACAATACATTATATATTGTTACTATAAGAAAGGTGCTGTACCCCACACACAGAACCCCATACATGTATCCACAGACAGACTGACACTACTGTTATACATAGAGTGACACAATACATTCTATATTGTTACTGTAAGAAAGGTGCTGTACCCCACACACAGAACCCCATACATGTATCCACAGACAGACTGACACTGCTAAGTGTTATACATAGAGTGACACAATACATTCTATATTGTTACTGTAAGAAAGGTGCTGTACCCCACACACAGAACCCCATACATGTATCTACAGACAGACTGATACTGCTAAGTGTTATACATAGAGTGACACAATACATTATATATTGTTACTATAAGAAAGGTGCTGTACCCCACACACAGAACCCCATACATGTATCCACAGACAGACTGACACTGCTAAGTGTTATACATAGAGTGACACAATACATTATATATTGTTACTGTAAGAAAGGTGCTGTACCCCACACACAGAACCCCATACATGTATCTACAGACAGACTGATACTGCTAAGTGTTATACATAGAGTGACACAATACATTATATATTGTTACTGTAAGAAAGGTGCTGTACCCCACAGATAGATCCTCATACATGTATCCACAGACAGACTGACACTACTAAGTGTTATACATAGAGTGACACAATGCATTCTATATTGTTACTGTAAGAAAGGTGCTGTACCCCACACACAGAACCCCATACATGTATCCACAGACAGACTGACACTACTAAGTGTTATACATAGAGTGACACAATACATTATATATTGTTACTGTAAGAAAGGTGCTGTACCCCACACACAGAACCCCATACATGTATCCAAAGACAGACTGACACTGCTAAGTGTTATACATAGAGTGACAC